>NC_061516.1:16930000-17027500 GCF_022379125.1 Scophthalmus maximus
TAATGGAGTTTGTATGATAAGTAAGTATTTAATTGTTGCCTTCTTGAAGAGATAAATTTGTTTCATATCTGGGTTATACAGTTGTGCAGATCATTCACATCACCATTATGTTTCGGGCGTGATTAGCCATGAAGTCAACACATTGACAAGGTGGTGAATATAGACGCGGTGCGTTATGTTTATGTGACAGCTCATTGGACTAGATGTTGCATGCTGTTCAATCCTTGCATGGCTTCAAATCCATTATTGCCTGTCATCCGACCAGTCTCCTCCATCTGTCCTGTTATTCTTCTCCACCATCTAACGAAATCACGGAACGACATAGAGGAAAAACTCTCTGCAGCATTTTGAAAAGTTTCCCCGGGGGGAGAACAAACACTCTGGAGATTGTCAGCTGCAACATCTGCTTGACAGCGAGGACGGAATACAGGATAGAATAAAAAGCATTATGGGCAATTTCTGTCAGATCTTCCTTGACCTCCCTGTCCCGGTTCACGAGGCGGCCCTGATGGATTCAGTGGTAATTGAGTTTTTTCCCTGACCCCTCACTTTTCATCAGGAGGAAAATCACACCGCAGCGGCGGAAGCTCAAGCCTCTCCGGGCCGTGTTTGTTCCTGACAGGTGGGCTGATTGCAGCTGCTTTCTTCAGTCGAACATGACGTCTTATTGCCATTACCTAATTCCCCCCTCAGTCATCATCTTCTGACTCACGGAAAGAGTGGAATACCTCTCGCTGCTGTCGATCAGGCTCAGCTGCACCCACGCCTTTCTCTCCGTCTCTCACTTTTCACAGTCTTCCATCCCTCTTCGCGCGCTCCGTCCCTCCTCACGTTCATGCATTGGCCACGAGTCTGACCACAAGGACTGAAGGCTTTCGCATATACCGTAGATATACTTATTGTACTATAATACCAATGCGCGCTGAAGTCTCTCAGTTTTTCGGGATTTAACGGGACACGTTTCAAAATCGAGAGCTGTCCCGCAGAAGCTGTTCGTTCATTTTCCCCACACACTGTCTTTAGGGTTGTTTTCTGTGGATCATAACGGATACAAGGGACGGTTCATTCATGAAGTGACCCTGGACAGAAAATTTAGGGAATCCTCTCCTCCAAGTAGAGTGTAAAATTCAGTGTTTGTCAAGCCCCACACAGTCTGCGAGTGATTCCCTCCGCCGCAACATATACTTGACCGTTTTCCCCTTCAGGCCTCTTTTCCTCTCATCACTCAGTCTTGATTTACTGAGACTGCTCTTAAGTTCTCATAGTGTACATCGCATTTAGAGACTTAGAGACTGTTTTTTCCAGGAGCATAACAGCTCTGCGTGGACCATTAACGCAGACAGAAAAATGCAGCTCAGACAGCTGAAAGCCTCGACAAATTGGACGGTATCACACCACCGCCACGGACTGCAGATAGGAGCGCTCGAACACAACATGAATTATTCTTGTGAGTAAAAATTCAGGAGCCTGTGTCTGTGGATGAGGATGCCTCTGTTTTTATGAGTGTGTTCTGTGTGTGTGTGTGTGTGTGGATTCAGATGAAGCCACAGTATTTATAGAGTATCCTCAATGCTCTTCTCTCAGTCCTGAGGTAGGAGGCTTCCGGGAAGAAAAATGGTGATTAAAAGAAACAGAAATCAGACTTACAACGGCGGTTTTGGCAACTATTTATTCAACAAGTTCCATTTTATACATGAGAACGGATCTCTAAATCAAAATATAATAAATCCCACAGATGAGAGCAAAACACCTCCGTTACGGTGCTCTATATCGAATCAAGCCCTCTTAGCACAGCAGGGTACGAAACCTCTGGTTTGACCGAGGTACATCAGAAGCTGAACTAAACACGTCTTGCTCTAATCCGGACCGTTGCCGAGCTTTACTGTGGACATTTGATTTTCAGTGAGGGATAGTGCATTACAACTCCTTTCATCTAAAAACCGATGCACACAAAGACGTGTGTTGCTACAAGAAAAGCAAAGGAACAACAGCGTCGGACTGCATAAGCTAGACTTCGCCAACATTGTATTTCAACACAACTCCTTTCATCATTGAAACTCGCGATCATTTGCAGCATATTTCTAAATCTCGGTATTTCAAGTGAGTGATCCTATCAAAAACAGCTCCTTAAGTCTAAGATCCCAATGACAGTGAGATGACAGAATTACTGAAGAATTTTATTAACATTGTGATAATCTTGAACTCAACAAATACACGGTGTCGGCATACGGGGACTAGCGGAGTGAGAACTGTCCACAAGTCTCCCTCTAAAAGACAGAAAAGAAAAGAAGAAAAAATACAATCTCTGAATGAAAAATATTCCTGAGATGCAAAACCAAATAGATATAATCCCAAAAAAAAGAAAAGAATAGAAAAGAAAAAAAACCATTGTGCCATATTGACTTATCAGTGGGACAATACGGAGATTGGGCTGATTGATTCTAGTGTCAATATTGCAGAGGAACAAAGACGTGTGCTAAAGCCAAACTGTACAGCAAAGACATTTGAAGGGTCAGAGGGGGAGAGACTGGGCCGTGTCGTGTCGTGTCGTGCCTTCATCACCGCTGTGATGAACAAAAACCACTAACAGCACGAGTAAAAACAAAATGTAAACCAGAGCAGTTAAAAAAAAAAAGTCCATCTATATTACAACTCCAAGTGGCCACAATTCCATATCCATCCCTTCACAATCAGGGATTCTGAATTGGTATTTTCAGCTGACATGAGCCTCTAATTTCCTGAAACTGGGAACAAGCTCGGTTGCTAGTGCAAACTTGGGGCCGATCGCATGAGTGTGCGTGTGCGTGTGCGTGCGTGCGTGTGTGTGTGCGTGTCCTTGACTGACTCAGGAACTTTGTGACCAGATGTGCTCCAGCAGGATGAATTCACAACGCGGCATCAGCAAGTTGAGTTCGGACAAGCGTCAATAATCACCAATGACACCGTCACGTCTCTCTTTGAGAGCAGCAGACGGGCGGGAGGAGAGCAGGGGATGGGGTCGCACGGCACAAACCAACAGCTCCCAAAGGTCACATTGGACGACGTTCTGATGTCTGCTTTTTTTATTACTGAATTTTCATTTCACTCATTATAAGGTAATGATATCAGTGCACTTAAGTATCGTAAAATTAGCTTTCATTATTATTGTCTGTTGCATTGAGCAAACACGATTCCTGCTGCTGTCTGATGACTGCAGGATATAATCACCTGAAACAGAATTGCCTATGACAGAACAACCTATTAATCTATCCCAATACAAACTGCTTTAATCATACCACAAGATGAATTTTATGTGTATTTTAATTTGCATTAAAATAAAACATAGGTTAACAGTGAAGGAGGCAGAACTCGGCAGACATTAACTTTAAAAACCTTTTTTCTTTGTGTGTCTTTACCAATATGAAAATGGCGCACAAAAACTGGACGTAATTTCATGCCAGAATTACTACCAGTATGTGCTGCTCAATCTGCAGAAACACACGACCTCCGCTGCGTCACTCCCACCTTCAGCTGAAGAAAGTGGGCTCATTTGGAGCCTGGAAACGTCCAAACAGAGACAAGTCTAAAGAAAGGACTGGCCAGTAAGAAAAAATGCCACCGTGACTGCGTTAGCGCAATGACTGTCTTGCCGCCAGGAAGAAATTAGAGGCCCATGATGTTGTGGTTATTAAAAACTGAACAATATACACAGGGAAGCAATGAGGCAACACGTTTAAAGCTTAGTTTCAACTCACAACAACAAGGAAACATGACTATTAACTGACCCCAAGGTGTGACAGAGCTACAGTGGATTCTATCATAATAAAACAGTGGATGATGAATAAATCATTTGCCAGGCTGTTAAAATAACAAAGTAAAAAAAAAAAAAGATTCAGGTTTGGTCTAAATTAGCTCATCACTGTCATGTCAAAACATATATTTAACACACGGTTTACAGAAAGAAAAACAAACAACAAAACCAAAACACATATACCACTCACTAAAAAAACATCCATCAAATTAGTCAGAGTGCATAATTCAGTAAATGGCATCTGTTTCATTTCTAATGCAAACACCGACTCATCGCTGCAGACCTGGTTATTTGTTGTGTTCATTTAATATAAAATAGCCTGTTCCTCTGGCTTCAGGATCAACTAATGCATTTGGCTGCTCTCGTAACTCTCGGGTGAAAACACGGGCGTAAAGAAGAAAAAAAGAAAACGTCGATTTACGATACGATGAAAAAGAAGTAGAAATAGAAAAAACAAGACATCACTTCATTGTGATGAATGTATTTGAGCACACATGCTATTGAAGGTTGAAGACCGGAGCCGGTCTAGAACGCAACACTTAGCTGAAGGTTTGTGGTGAGGTCGATGTCACGCCTGTTAATGGTGTATCGATTGAAGTGCGCCGAAAACAATCTGCATAAAAACAACAACAACAAAAAAAACAACATTTATTTGTATGCAAACTAAATCCCACATCAGTGGTAGTAGGCAAAAAAACTGAGGACACCGATCAAATGAATCACAACTGGTGATTGACGGCGGCGCGGCTCTACTTAGGACACAGAACAGGACCTTACTTGCTGGCCTCATTTGCATAATGCTGTAAATTGGCCACTGGATTGGGGCCGGCTGGGCCCACACTTTTATTGCCCTTGGTGATAATTTGCTCCCTCAAGATTAGTGCCTTACATTTAAAGTCTTTAATTTCAGAAGCCAAAGTGTTTATCGCTCTTTCGGAGGAGAGTCGATCTGCCACATTCCTGCAAGCTAATGAAAGACACAGCGCCGGGACACATGGAACGGAACAGAAGTCGTCCACCAGGATCTGCTATGTGAGGATATGTTGTTTGTCTTGGTGTGTGTGTTTATGTGCACAATTTTATTTGCTTCCTACATAAAAAGTGATCTTTCTTTTAATACATTTCAATTTCATGTCGCATTTTAGGGATTTGGTAAAGACAGATGCACCCTTCTTCTATTTCTGTGGACAAAGGGCCACTATACAGGACCCCCCCCCCCCCCCCATTTGTTTTACTGAATTTGTATTTTTTCCTTTTATTAATTTGATCATACTTTCTACAACACCAAATCTTTTAGATGTGTAGCACCGAAGCGCATGCCACGAACACAACAAGCCACTGATCTCCGAAGTTAGGCGACAAAGACACTTCCGTTGTGGTCCTCGCTTAAAATAGCTCGAGTTCAAATAAATTTATGAGAATAAAGACCCAAACAAAAACATGCTAATGTGTATTATGAAACTTTAGTTCTCACACATTATATACATGCCTTGTGCCAAAACAAAAATACATTTTGTTTATGATTTCTAATAAGGATTATGCAATGAAAAAAGAAACAAAAAAAGAAAAAGTCAATAGATTAAGGTGGCTAATATACAAATTTGAAGGAATACGGGAATCCGGAATCCAGAACAGCAATTTTCACAATCAACTACATTTTAGCAGACACAATATACAGCAGAGAGCTTAAAACCATTTAAAGTAAAAAATATTAAAAACTTTTTTTTTAAATTAAAAATAATAATAAAAAAACCCGATTAAGCTTACACTTTCAAAAAGATGCACCGCATGAACTAAACCAAATCAAAGACAGCCTTGTCATCTTTCCACCACCCATTTGAAGAACCATTTCAAAGATGATCGAGATGTTGGAAAAGTAACGCAGTTACTCATTCAGACATTTTTGTGCTTCTCTGTTTGTCTTCAGTTTTGAAAAGGAGGCCCCTGCAGATCTATGACCCAGCACTCACACATCACTTCCTCTTTCCTTTTCTTTTTTTTCTCTTTTTTTTTTTTTTTTGCCTTAAGACCCCATGAAATGGATTTCATCATTCAGTTCACGGACAAACTGATATAATCACTATTTGTATGAAGTCATAAAATGACTGGTTGCTTATCTGTACAAAACCACCATGTGAGGCTGTCTGGACCTCAATCTTACAAGAGGTGTCAAAATGACATTACTGAAATCAATTTAACACCAAAATCTCTGTTCATACTGTAACCGTGAGTTTGTTTTTTTGTCTGTGTTAACTCCTAATGGGCCACTTCACATTTCATGGGGTCCTTCGGGCTTAAAATTGTACATTTACATACGACAAAAGTCTTCAAAAGTGAAAAGCTAAACTCACTCCAATACAATTTATACAGCTTTTAGAGAGAGGAGATTGACTGTAGCATACACCTGAACCCTTTATGTGAATAACAAACTACTGTAAGCTGTAGAGAGGACACTGACGGTGTTGGTGTTTCTAAGCTGCAGCCTGGACACTGCAGGAATATACAGACAAAAGTACATAGCGACTGCAGATTTAGCAAATGGATTTATAGAATTGATTTGAGTTTATTGAATGGAATGCTTCATCTAGTATCTTTCATATATTTTTGGTGTGTATTCTCTGCTCTAAACAATACCAACGATACCTTTATTAACCCTACCCTAATAATGGAAATCATATTATACACCTATCTGACGAACCTCACTACAGTGTCACACAAAACCTTCTTCTTATCTTACAAGGGTCAACAGATTAATTACAAGTCTATTCAGAGGGGACGGGTCGGGGGAGGTGGAGCATCTAAAAGTACCATATTCAGTGTGATAGACATGTATAAGGCGTAAAAACAGCACAGATCTTCATTCAAATAAAAAGACACAATGCATAATCAAAAGCTGTGAGCGAAGCAATGAAACGATGGTCCAGATAACCATCTGAAAAGCATTTACATTGCTACTGACAGACGATACATGAAGGCATTGACAGAAGTTCAATGGCGTCTGTATTTTTAGGCACCGTGTTGACGTGAAATATGATATGTGTTCGTGGACGTGTGTGAACAAAGGGGATGTCGCGTGTTCTGTATTCGGGCGTCTGCTTGGAGGGAGACGGGAGAGACGGCGAACGAGGGGACACGTAAGAAGCAGTCATGGCAGATACACAGATTTCCAGGAATTCATGTCAAACAAAGGGTACCGCATCGGCAGCAACGGCAGGCTGCCGGTGAAAACTGGCTGTCACGAGAAAAAAAAAAGAATAGCAGAGGGCGAAATAAAGGACGAGGTGTGAGTGATGGTGATGGGCTCAACGAAAGGCAATAACAGGAAAACACTTGGGGAACTTCTCAATCTGTGGACTGCCTGCGGGGTCCTCGTGGTCGCGACGGGGCAGTGGTCAGAGGTGAGAGAAGAAACGGGCGAGACAGAAAGAGAGAAAAGGAGATACAGAGACCGAGAGGGGGGAAAAGGGGGAAAGAGCGAGCAGCGCAGCTCCCTCTGCAGTCTAAATGAAGTATTCTTTCTTCTCTTCTGCGTGTGCATGGTTGCCCTCAGCGTTGATGATGGCTGTGTCGGCGTCGGGCGCGTCGTCCGCCCCTTTGGCTTCGTTTGTCAAGTATGTTCCTGAGGAAAGCGAAAAACAAATCCATATCAAGGAAAACAAACGGTGAGCAGCCCTGCGTGGCGTTTCCTGAAACACATCTGGAGACAACACCAGTAATGCTACATTATTCATATATGGAATGAGAGTGCGTTAATGTGCATAACAAACACCGTCAGTATTCTCAGGGAAGGCTTAGAGAGCCACCTCCAAATGACGCGAGGCAGCTCTCACAATCAATGATGTCGCATCAGGGTTGAAGACTGACCATTAACTTTCAACCACAGGCTTTTTTCCCCTCCTCTTTTCACTCTCTGTAGCTGAGCCGCTGAATGTTTTAGCCAATTAAGCCATATATTGTATCTCTGAGAATAAGTTTGCCTACTCACAGATTCCCCCAAAGCAATTTGCATGTGAGATGTACTAAACTATGTTGATGGGACTTTCTGGTCTTAGAAATGTCAAAAAAAAATAAAAAATATTAATAGTCCATCATAAAAAAAGTTAATATAAATGGATTGTAATACTTCCTTTTGGGAAAATAAAAACGCCCTAAATTTTGGATGTGCAGTTGGCTCAATACTTTGGGGGAGTGTAAACGGGAAGTAAAACATTGCAATTGATTTACTGAGTTAGGATGAGGGCTGCAACTAATAATTTAAAGTTAATTAAATTTTCACGGCCCAAATTCTTTTACATCTTTGCAAATTGACACCGTTAAAAAGTATCTCAAATTAGCTTTCAGCAGAAAAAGGGTCACTGGGGTTTTTTGGTACTGAAGAAGACTAAAACATTTTTATGATTGTTATAATGTTATAATATGCTCTGGTTTAATAGAGAAGCACTTTTTTTTCATGTCTAAGCATATTCATAGACATTTACTTCACAATGGGCATTGTTTATCACACTGGCTCTAACAATTTGTATCGTGTGTGTGTATTCAGATTTTATGACTGATTTCTCAGAGTCTGAACAGAATTTTATCCAAAATGCAAAAATTGGTGCGTGGAGTTATACTGAAATTAATTCACAACCATGTCTCTCTTGCCAATATATTCAAAATTAAAACAATGGCATTGCCAGGGCATTTTTGAAAATTCAAAAAAAACTGTCAATGCTTCTTATATGTGCATGACTCAAGCCTTCTTCTCCACTGCAGGTAGGTCAAGCACGTGCAACTTGTGAATTTGGCGACGGACTCTGATGTCTAATGGGACAAGTAGGACATGGTCCACTGGTTCCATAAGCCTTAAGAGACTCAGGTTTCGTTCTACTGTGATTTTACCTTTATGCCTGGCCAGGTATCTTCCCAGAACAATGATTAGACACAAGGTGACAAAGACCACCACAGCCACCACTCCTCCGATCAAGGCATGGTCAGTGCCGTGCTGCCCCACAGCGTTGGGATCTGAAGGGGGACAGAGAGAGAAACAAAGAACAGATGACGGCGCCGGCTGGTGAGGTGAGGGAGTGAGGGCAGAGGGAACAGCAAGGAGGCAGGTAATACAAAACAGAGCAAGAAGGAAGGGGACGATTATTCCCAGCTTGTTCCTGATCTAATGATTGTTTTGAGCTGCTGTCATTCCCCTCTCCTTTCACATCCTGCCGCCAGAGCAGAACCGCCTGGCTCCCTGAGAATAACAATAGAGAGAGGGAGAGAGGCAGAGGCAGAGAGACGGACACCACGTCGGCACAAAGAGCAGCGACGGGCAGACACGCATTCGCCCTGCAAAATGAAGGGAGGAGAGAATAAAAGACGGAGGAGTGAATAATTCAGGACCACCCGCACGGAATCCCCAACATGCAAACGAGGGCGGCCGTGGAAGAGCGGAGCACAGTAAATAAATCATCAAACGGAAAATGAAAAGGAAAGATCAATCTTTTTCTGTTTAATGGCAAGAAGGATTGTGGTTAGGAAAATGGATTAGGTGTTAAAGAGTTGATACAGGTCCCAAGCTGTTGGAAGAGCGGTAGAAAAAGGATTGGAAGAGTCACGTGAGGGAAAAGACTGCATTATAAGCTTGATCGCACCTCATGCAGAAAGAAAAAAGCCCTTTCTTTTAAAAATAGCTGATATCCCTTTTTCACAAAGTCTGACTTTCAGGCTATTCAAGGTGAGAGTAAGGATGAGGCACCGACAGACCCACTTGTACATAAATCTGAAAAAGTTGACAGTGACAGCAATGGGGGGGTGAGATGGGTAACGGAATAGCCTGTATTATTCATATCAGTCCATGACACCTGAGGAATTAGCACTCATCTCATTATCCTCGTCCGAGCGCCAGGGCGTGGCACACACAAGTCTGTCACTTTGTCTGTGTGTCTGTGTACGTATGTGGGCTCGCGATAGTTAATGCATGTCAATGTCAGATCAGGGGAAGCAGTGACAGGAGGGTGGTGCAGACATGAAGCCCACGTCGCACAGTGGCACCTTTTCTCTTCAGTATTCTCCTTTTCTTCCCGAGTCCGGCCCATGTGGCCAAATTGAACAGCTGGCTTGCTCTCGCCCCATAACTCTCCATGGTCTGAGTGACCGGGCCGTCACACCTCACCGCTTCCGTGTGGACAAATACACACTCATGCTCACGCACTCATACATACAGGCCGTGGATGGCGAGGGGGTTCACTGTGCTGCAGTTCTGCTTGGTCAGTGGAGCAGAGAGCAGGGGAATGTTCCCCTGGGCGCTGGCCAGCAAGGCAAGGACTCAGCCGTTTAGTTACACACACGGCTGTATCTCTTCACCTCTATCTGTCAGGATGGCGAGTGTGTGTCATACACACTCGCCGTTTTTGACTGCTTGTGCTTCGGTTTGGTTGTTACAACCCAGTGGTGGCACAAACAAGTGATAGTCGTATTTTCACCTACACTTTGGCCACGCAATGTGCTGGTGTCATGTCCAAGTGGTTGGGCTCTGAGCCAAACCCCTTGGCGCTTCTAGGACATGTCTGGTCCGACCACTACTGCCTCACTTTTGACCTTGGAGGAACACGACACTGAAAATCCATCTTCTGTGTATAATTGAAAGGATGCCTCCATGGAGGATAGCTATATTAAGGTTGTATAGATGGCAATAGGGTCTTAGTGACCATAGATCCATCCAACCATTATCTTTAGCTGTTTTCAAACATGAACTCTGGACAATGTCAATTCAAGTCAAGTCAACTTTATTGTCAATTCCTGCAATATTGTTCCAGACATACAGAGGAATTGGACCCACGGTGCCTTATTGGTCCCCCAGAATTGTTTCCAGCTAATACCGCTTGTGCTTTAAGGGTCGCGAGGGGCTGGAGACAATCCCCGCTGGCATTGGGCGTACAACCTGCACAGGCCACCAGCCAATCACAGGGCCAACATACAGAGACAAAAAAAAACATTCATACTCACATTCACACTTACAGTATATTTAGAATCTCCAAATTGTAGGAGGAAGCCGGAGTACCCAGAGAAAACCCATGCAGACACGGTGGATCTTAGTGACCAGTACATCCTAAAGCACAATCCTCTTCTGACTTGCGTGTTCAATATTTTCCAAACACTCCCAGATTGTCTACAGCTTTGTTCAAAAAAAGACTTATAACAATATATGCTACAGCGTCGTATAAAAACCCCGGCGATCCACCAGAATCTTTACTGATGAACGATTAAAGTGGAAATTGTTTGCTACAGACTCATACTGAAGATCAATGGCAGGGAGACTGATTATGCCGCAGTAGTTTGAGAAGATTCTATGATTACTTCAATGCTTTCATTTTCTCAATATATATTTATATGGAATACTAAGGCATCTTTCAAGATAAGAGGGGGTGAGCATTTGATACCCAAGACCAGATTTTCAGTGAACTTGATGTTCTTGAAGCAACAGAAGGATGTGACCCGAATCATCATAACTCACAAAGTGTAAATACAGTTAAATTGAGTGCCTTGGCCTTTACTGTAAGTGAGAAAACATGCATATGTATTGTGCTCGTGTGTATTCTTTTCCTAATCCTATCCTACACATGGAAGTAAAAAACACAGCAAGGGTATACAAAGACACAGAGAAATGAAATAAAAAAAAAAGAAGAGATTGATGTAAAGGAAAAAGGCTTGAATTTCAGCCGAAGCACGATGGAACAGGAGAGAGGACAAGGAGGAGAGGGTTATATTTTTATGGCTCCAGAACACATTATCTTTTAATAAGGGCACATACATTCTTCTCAGTGTGATTTAATATGTGAGCGTGGCAGAGCAAACTCCTCTTTTAATATTTATGACACTCCCCTTGTCGTCTGGCCTTGCGATTTGGGCTTGTTTAATAAATTAAAGGGGTTCAGGGCTTCTGTGAGCCACTGCTTGGCCAGACTGAACCAAAAGTGTTACTGTTAAACTGCCCCACTAACTCCTCATCTGATCTGTTTCACTGATGTTGGCTCCATATGGGGTTACTGTGAAAGGATATGTGATAGAAATACTTTACTTTTGCAAGTAAAAGACTTGAAATGGAAAAAAAAGTTGGATGGAAGAGTATATAGAATATTGTCATAGTATATGGTCAGATGGAAAGTCATCAATTGGATCGTCACATTTCTGAAAGAACGGCAAGCAGACCATACGTCAATAAATGCATATGTGACGGCTGCTGAACATCTTTTGGCCAAACTTTGAGGAGAACACTGCTCACGAAAGAAATGTGAAATAACTTGACCATTGTTCTTGATACAGTAGGTCTCAGGAAGGTGGCACATTATTAGTTCAAGTATAAGCTTAGAGATTCAATTCAATCAAGGGCTCAGCAGGAGAGAAATGATGACCCTTCAAGAAAAGCCTGTCCGCTGCTTCAAAAAGTCATCAAGTCCGAGTCATACCAGCCTGAACTGACCGTAATACCTGCAGAACCAAGCAGGAGGTGGTTGAATAGCAGTTTCTTCAGTCCTGCATTAAAAAAAAAGGAAATGGGAAATGTAGTTCATGTGTAGGAAGGGAAGCTGACTGGCGTTTCAAAAGGTTTAACTTGGTTGGTTTGGTTATTTAAAGATAATATTGCTTAGGCAACGTCCTGTATGTCTGCATGCAATAATGAATACACTATGTGCCCTTGGCTCATTCTTCAAACACTGTATTTGCAGCCAATATCACAAAAAGAAAAAGAAAACTTCAAAGGCAACATTTTCCACTTTGTGAAATATTGTTCTAGCCTCTCTTGGGCCTGAGAGTATACCATGCTCTGCACAATCAACACTTTCAACTGATCAGATGCAATGAAACCTGCGTACTATCAGCATGCTAATCAAATGGTATTTACATACTGCAGTTAACATACTGTACGTTTCTCTTTCTCTCACTCTTCCCCTCGGCATTAAATCGTTTTGATATTAAATTCATGCCCTACAAGCATCTTTTTCTTCTTTGGGATTACACGATTTCCTCTCTATCTGAGATAAAGCTCTGTGAAGCAATGGCTCCAGTTGCTCAGATCAATAAATCAGCAGCTGGCTTAAGCAAGGGCTCGCGGAGCTGCAGTGTCCTTGTATCTCTGGTGTGGGTCAGGGAATCTTTGAGAGTGTGTGTCTGTGTGTGTGTGTGTGTGTGTGTGTGTGTGTGTGTGTGAGTACATCATTACTCTTAAACAGACCGTTTTAATTTAAATATTCCGATTTGCACATTCATGAAAAACCCAGCGAAACCTTTACACCTTGCAACCCGAGGTTCCCATATTTCTCTCTTTTTTATTATCTAGATGAGGACAATGTGCCCAGTAAGAGCTTTTTATTTTATTTTTCACATTATCATTGAATGTGGAAAATAAAGATTCCACTGCAGTGCTGGTAAGCTAAAGTTAGAGAAGTGCCTTTAAACAGTGAGAAAATGAAAAGTGTCTGCAGACACTTGTTCGATGAGTCAATTATGCCCAGCTTTTTTGGCTGAGACTGAGAAAAACTCTCCAATCTACATTTAATGCTGGTCTTGACTTGACTTGTCTCTACTGCCAAGATGAAAGAGTCGCTGGAGGCTGTCGCAGACGGCCGCCAGACACTCGCGCAACTACTCATGAGTATATACGCCCATGCGCATGTGAGAGTTAGAAAGACAGAAAAGAAAAGCTACCAATGCACGTGTGTGCCCTCGCACGTTATTGCTTGCTGGGTCACCACAGCGGATTAATCAGATTTTTGAAAACAAATTATTTCTGCTAATCATTCAATAAAGCCCACATGTAGACCTAGACACTATCTTGAATACGCGACCACTTCCACTCGCTTCCCGGAAACCAAAGAAATTGTGGTCAGCAGGGTAACAGCATGAAGTCATATGCGAAGCAATATAATTAATCACACAAATTCATTAACTCACTTGCAAGAATCAATCTATCAAAGCGGCTCTATGTTCTGCAAAACCCATAAGAAATTCAAAACAGCAATAAAAATACAATAAAGGATGAGGCACGGAGATAACTTCATTCTTACAACTGCGGTTGCTAAATGAAGACGGTATTGCGGCAGCTTTTTCAGATATTTTTCTGTCATAACCTACATCATGCTGCTGGCTAGCTTTGAAGAACTGCATTGTGTGAGTCAATAGCAAAACAAGAGCAGCAGGAACAGTATCCACACAGAGATGAGTGATACTGGAGGAGGCAAGTTGCCGCCACAACAATCCCCAGAGGGAGACGGGCGGAGAGAAATGAATAAAGGACCGAATAAAACTCCATGTCAACAAATGGAAATTAGACTGTGCCTTGTGCGTGTGCGTTCATGTGCAAGTGTGTGCCTCTTCACGATTGCTGAAAGTGTCCGTTGCCATTGACGTTTAATGAATAGAATTGCTTTATATGTAATTCATAACACTAGCCCCAGGATGTAATGATTTCTCTTTTTCTGCTCCGCACTTTATTCCAAATTGTTGCTATAATTCTTCCCCTAATGTGACAGGTCATCAATAAGCTTACCCTGCCATAAGTGGAAAGACCTTTGCATTATGTTTTAATTTCTCCCATGCTCCTCAGCTTTATGGTGTAAGGAATGAGGAGTGGAAGGCAAAATGGAGGGAAGATAGCCGGTACTATTCAATATTTAACCATTACCCCCCTGGGGATGCTGCAACCTGAACATAGCCTTTCTGGTTTAAACACAGTTACCAACCAGCTGCAATGGACATTTGCCCTCGAGAAAATATGTATTTTTTCTCATGACATGGCCTAACCCCCACCCTCCATTTAAAACAAGATCAATAGCAATGGAATAATGCAGCTACAAATCCCTCCAAGGAGTGAAAATTGTCCAATCACTTTAGGTTTTTCACAAAAGGTTTGTCCTCAGCCTAAAGCAGTTTGAATAGGTGAAAGTTGGGTTTAAGACGGCACACATTACCTGTAGTGTCCTTTAAATTCTTAAATAATTAGAATTGTTGAAATTTCAGGTCTACACAATTCTTTGAAGCATAAAGTTAAGTGGATTGACTAATCTCTCTCAATTGTGTCTCGTTTTAACACAGCCTTTAAACTAATCCGTGCAATTTAGTAAAAGCAGATTTCAAATTAGATAGAGCATTCTTTATTAATGGAGAATTTATACTCTGTTGTCAACTCATAATTATATTCGGTATACTTCTGTTTTGTTATGCAGGCTAATCCTCTGCAAAAAGTAATTGCAAAAAAAACTGCTTAAGTGGATTGTTTATCTCCAATGTTGATCCCTGAAAATGCGATGTTTTATCACAGGTATATCACAATCAAGCATTTTGGATCAGAAACACTGAACAATACTGAAATAATTCCCACTTGGCTCGCCCATTTAGACAATTCTGATTGAGACAAATGAACTGCTAAAACCTACATTGTACTTGTGATTTTACAGTAACATCACGTTACCAGATTTGTGTATTCTTCTACTTCTGCTTTCAACTCTCAAATTAAAATATCGTCAGATGTAAAGCATGTTGCTGTTTACAGTAGCTCATCCAATATTGCCTCATTAACGGTGCTAATTTAAGAATAGCAGGTTGATGTTTTTCAGGCTGCTTAAGAGTCTCAGCTCGCTCAAGTGTCAGGAAGCCAAACAGGGTAAGAGTGGTCCTGTTCTATTGTTACTATTCATATACAGATTTTTTTGGCCATTGCTCACTTGAAAAGGGAGAAAGCTTAGACTAATCCCAAACTTTTGAACCCTGACCAATCCCTTACCTCCGTTCTTGAATTCTTTTTTGAGTGTGTTATAACTGCTATCAACTTCAAGAGGAGAGGAAATATCCTTTCTATTTCGCTTCATACTACTAACCAGAAAACCTTTGGGTTATGGGTTACCATGGTAACCCCCGCTAGTCCCCACTGATTGTTAAAACTTCAGGTAGCAACCAGCCTTCTGGTATCAATTCAAGACAAGTTAGCGATATCTTCCAAGTTATTGTATATGCTTTGATTAAGAGTCTCAAGGTTGTTGATGCATTTCTTTACTTTGACCCTTTGTTCTGGAAAAAAGTAATGGACCGAAGAAGAAAAGACAACTTTTACTATGTGTATTATTTTGGCTTTTCTGTCTTCTCCACAGGCAGAGACACCGAGCATGAATAATTGCTACCTTCTCGGCAGTGAGCCCTTCTTCTGCGGCAATATCAGGCTACAGGGGCTGGGGTTGGCCACACGAATGCTGATTATGAGGAGTGAACAGTAAATATTTTAAACACCAAAGAAACTCTTGTGCAGGATTCAACCTTTCAGCTTTGCAAGGTCAAAGCTAATTTGCAAGCCCTGAAAAAGCATTTGGCAAATTTGAAAGAACTCAGAGGTGGTGGGGAAAGCGTGTGTGTTTTTGTGTTTTTTCCGGTGGGGGGGGCTAATGACATTGCATAGACCTCTGATACTTAGCAAAAGAGTTATTATAGCCATTACGGCTCACTGGGCTATTGGAGCAGTGTGTGTGTGTTGGGCATTCCTGCCAGCACTTCATTAATAAAGTGAATCACTGACTCTAGTTATGCACCAGTCCTGGCAATATACAGTGTGGATGAAAAACAGGAATCTATGGCATACCAGCACACTAGCTACACTCCAAAGGTCAGCAACAGTTAGAATTAAAGTCTTGGGTTACTGTCAAATGTCCATGTCCCATTAGAAGCACTGAGTCTAGACTATGAACTTTTTATTCCTTAATATTCCTGCAAGTGTGAATAAATTGCTGCCATTAAATGGTACATTATTGTATTGGCCACTTAATGTATACTTACTGAAAGCATGTCAGCAAATCCGTGTGGAATTATACTGTAAAATAACTTCACGTTCAATATCTTACAAACACATTTTTTGGGAAACACTGAATATTAAATTAAATCCTAATGCTACCAAGAGGAAAACAACTCGTTGCAGTGTACAGAAAGAAAACGTGTGGGTAGTTGTTTACAGCTCTGTGGCCAATTTGCACTTGTCATGCAAATACTGTTTCTCTCTGTCTTGGATTCTGTGGGATGATATCTTGTTGGTGAATTTAAGCATGAAACCGTCACTTATTGCATTTGGACTCCATTGCTTTCAAAGATCATTCAGGGTTTTTCCTCCACAGAAAAGCCCCCAGATTGTGACATTACACTGCTTGGTGCAATATGTATAACTGTAAGTATACGTATAAGCTTCAACTACCATTTTAGTACATATTTTGATTTGTAACCAAAATTGCCTATTTTCAATATTAAAGGAAACCGTCATTTAAATTAATTCTAATTCCAATTAGAATCATGGTTATTTAATATTATATGAATACAACTTCCACTTTGTTAAAACTAAAATTTTCTCCTGGGCCTAATGACAGTTCAGCCATGTATTTCTCTTGTAGCAAATATGTAGTCCAGTAGCATCACCATGCTTTCCAACGGGACGTGGTAGTCATGGTAACAGGGCTTACTAAGATCAAAGCCAAAAAGACCTCACTTTTGACATTGAAAAAGAACAATATCACAGAGGAGCTCAATTACGACTAATATATTAACACTGAAGGTCCGAGAGACTTAGGACACACACACAGTTAGAATAACACATACACACATACAGCGCTTAGTTTCATCAAAACAACCCTCAGTGTTTCAAGGGGAAGAAACTAGCTATTGACGACAAATACAAGTCGATACTCAGAGCCTCAAACAACACTAGCATATGTACTTTACTATGTAATGATGGTAAAACAAAAATTTAAAATAAACTGTATCAGCCCAACCTTGGTACGTGTTAGACTTGTGGCTATTTCGAAAAATCCTGATGTGCTGATGAATAAAGAATGCAGAGGAAAGGCAACTGTTCGGCACATGGCAAAACAAAGAGGGACGATGGTGGAGCATCATCAGGTATATAATCTGCATACATGCTGGAGTGCCAAACCTACGGAGTGCATTTCCTCTGCAAGACAACTTTATTAAAAAGACAAAACATCACGGGGCTGTTACAGCTCCACAGTTGTTTGCTTTCATCCACAACCCCTGAAAAGACCCGGTAATAAATCAAGCAGACACATGAAAGCAGATAGTGCAGTATCCTGTGACTGGGGACGCAGTGAAGGAGTCTGATATTTAGATTCCCTGAAGATACAGTGGGACGTTTGGCTCCTCTTGTGTCTCTGCACTACACAAACGGACATCAGAGAAGGGCGGCGACATGCTGATGAGGAATATCCAACAATGTGTGGAAGCCTGTTATCTGAGGAGGTCTTCAGAGAGATGTGAGGTTACAGGGGAGAAGAGAGGGAGGGGAGTCAAAACTCCCGATGTGAGGAATATGGACTCTTTGTATTTTTCTTATTATTTTGTGTTTTACTTTCGGGTTTTGCTGCTTTGTGTTCTTTGCCCCAATTTGGTGCCTGCATCTAACTGCGTGTGCTGCTGGCTGGATGTGGTTCACTCATCTCCCACCAAAACTCCCACACCCCAGAGCTGCATCTCCGAGTCAACACCACAAAGACTCTGGGGAACACAAGGACCTGTTTGACCACAGAGACGCCGGGTCATTGTTCACCTTTGTGGTAAAAATGCAAATTGTTTTTGGAAAGTCTTGTTACCTTGCGTGTCTTCCTGAAACTAACCTTTGGCCTGTGCTCATCATATGCCTGCCTTTTTGCCACAGTCTGCCATCCAACACACTCATGTTGGATTACCTTCCTGCCTGTCTGCCAAGATTCTCCTTCAACTGGTGTGTTGAACAAAAGAAATCTTCTCTGTCAGAACCAGGGACAGTCAGAACAATCTCTGTGTAGATTCACACTTTTACATTTAATCTTTTAAATCTACTTGTGTCTCCACTCCTGTGTTCAACATATAGAGTCCAGCCACACTCTCAAATCATAACACATGAAGGACCTAAACGATGGTAATTTAGACAAAGCATCTATGACGAGAGGAAATTAATCGGAATCAATGGGACCGTGGAGTACCATGAAGTTGAGCGGGGAAAAAAGTGGGAGCCAAAAGCAAAAGATAAACTCTGCAACATCTATATGACGAGAGAACGTACTCAAAGCTGCTCAGGTGAATTGCTGGAAAAACACAAAGAGACAAGAACGGTGTCTGGAATCTTTCACATAATGACTACACTCACTGTGAATAAATATTATATTTAAACCAAATAAAGGCAAATAAGATGACTTCCCAGAGTTTTATGATATCCATTCAGTCTTTTTACTTATTCTGGTTGACCTGGTGCCAAAGCATCCATTTTTACAGACATTTCCAGCTCCCTGTGAAGGATGCTGACACTTTCAGATGTCAAGTGGTAAATGTAATCCCAGCCGCATGGTCTGGGTCTTCTCTCAGTTGGATGTGCCTGCATGGAGAGGCGTTTTGGTCAGATGCCCAAACCACTCAAACTGGCTCTTTTTTTTTTATGCAAAATGGCTCCTTCAGATGTAGAGCCAGTTGAATTGGACATGCCAGAATACGTCCAGAGGAGGGCATCTTGATTCTTGATTCTCAAACCAACTCCACTAACTGACAAAAGGGATCCACGTCAGCCAGGACAACCAAACAATATTGTCATTTTTTACCATCTCAGGTACGTTCCATCCATCTGGCCTCTCATGTGACCTATCAGAAGGACGGGTGAGGCTTCTCTTAAGATATCCAACAGCTAGGTGCTAACATGACAAGTTGTCATAAATTGGTGAGACCAGAAAAACAAACTTTCTGTGTAGAGCATTGGTGCTGCAAGGCGATGACAATTTTTTTTAGACAGCTTACAGTATCAGAGATTTCTATGCTTAAATCCATTAACAGAACTCTTGGCCATTCATTCGCCTCTGATGGAATAAGAAATGCTTGGGACGTGAGATACCTTCAGCAATTTATGCCACTTCATCTTCTTTTTCTGACTTACGACAGATGACATCCCATTATTCATATACTCAATAGTATAATGCTGAAAGGATTATAAAAACAGAATTCATATAAATAAGAAACACTCATTACTCAGCCTTAGCAGTAAAATGTCCACGTGGTGGCTTAAGTATTATCTCTCTGAAAAAATGCCTATGAATACAGAAATCGCTAAGATTCTGTAGGAGGAGGAGTCATGATGAGACTTCTCCAGTGGCCAGACATTTTCAGTTGGACATGACATTTGCTTCTTTGTGGTTTTTGGGGCACAGAAGTACGGAAGTCTTTGAAATGCCAAGGGGACGGTGGATGGAGCATTTGCACAGCGAGACTCATTGTGAATACAATGGCCTGGAGTGTGTCGAAGAGGCAAATCAGAACAATGTCCTTCGTGTACAAACATATAAAAAGTTAATTTCAACAGACATGTAATCAAGTGTCTTAAAAAGACATGATGTTTATGTTAACAGTCCTGAAGAGATAAACATTTGAACAAAAAATCTAGTGTTAGCAGACAGGGTAGAATTCTGTCACAAGAAATATATTTGGCGTTATGCATTTTTCCAGTTGTCAGTGTCTCTATTTCCGACAGTGTCCATACGAGACAAGTACGCTGAAGGTTGTAGCAGTGTAGTAGAGAGAGAAGTCAAAAGACAGAGACATGAAAGTAAGAGGGAAGTAGGAGTATACGGGAGCATGCTGAGGAGGTTGTGGAGACACAAGGGGCAGTACTGTACCTCTGTTGCCAATGACTGTGGGGTCTGAGGCGTGGGTGCCTAATTGTGCAGTGGGATCTGGAGGGATGGGATGTAGGGGGGGAGTGGTAGATGGAGGCAGGGTGGTGGGGACGTCTGGTGGAGTGGGTAGACAGACACATATACACAAAAGTAATACAAGAACAACAACAACAACAACAACAACAACAACAACAACAACAAATTAATTAAAAAAAATGAATTCACAGGCGGTTAGACCCTTTAAAAGAGCAACACAAACTGGTCAAAGGCAAAACATTACACAGTGATGGGAAACAAAAAATGAATGTTCTCACCAATTCAGAAAGGAAGACTGTGTGGAATCTGACAAATATTTGTATCTTATTAAAAAATTATGCTGTGTCGTTTATGAACATTAAATAACCTTGTATGATTTACTTCTAATGATTGTTCTGATAATTTTCTCCATGTTTTCGGTCATTGTTAACTGTATAGTACATACTCTATACTAGAGTAATCCAACGTGTACTTAAAGTGTAATGGTATTGTTGTTGAATGCCCCTTGCACTGGGAACCTCTTAACATATGAAAGGGAAGAAAACTTGTTACATGATGACAGTAATTCGACAGATGATCCCTGCAAATGATCCGTAGGTTGCAAGGGGGATTTCAGGAAAAAGTAGCCTTGCCGTCATTGCTATGCTGTATTTTTGACTTGTCACTACTGGTTAATGGTAAATGTGTTTCAACCAGGGCAGTGTTTCACACCGTCACATGTTAAACCACAGGAAAAATGTGGCTTAAACATTGTGCGACAAAGTTAATGAGGTTACACTACCATCTTGGCTTTTATTTTTTCTTTGTCACTCTGCATTTATAGTGAGCTTGTGACTTTTAATTGGCTGAGGCACTCTTTCTCAGGGGCCAACTGCCCTGCGTCTCTCTGTGACATTTCAGGCTTATAGTATGAATCAATAAGCAGCTAAGTGCACGTCTTTGGTAAAAAAGGGAAGCGAGAAAATGTCTCCTCTTTGGAGGGAAACCATTAAAAAGGTAGTTTCCAAGAATTATGGTAGCAATTGTGAAAGGCTAAAAGGTGTGCTAATCACCAATGAAGGGTATGAACAGACCGCGTGCCATTTCCAAAGAACAAGTACTGAATCTGGATCGCACACTTTGACCCTCCCATACCCAATTGCCTTTTTTGTGGCATAGAATTTGTCAGTTTAATAGTTATACTGTCATAATGTGCATTGTTTATTCTTGTTGTTACATTCAGTTGGCAGACACATGGCATGTGGGACAAGCGCACAAAATAAGCACTTCCTCAAATATTCACTGCAGTCAGGTCGGGGGCTATTGGGGGATTGAATAGAAATTCAAAATCTCAGCATGTGATGAAACTTTTAAGGTTTTAAGGAACATAATAGGCCTATTTGAGGGAACCAAAAAAAAAGGAAATCATTAAAGTGATCCTAAAAAATATGCTGCTATGGCCTTTTTTTGAAATGATGGTAATTTAATCAGCATGCAGATAAGATTCAGACATGGTTAGGCATCTCTCTCTCTAATAATGGGAACATAATTTATTTAAATATCTCAGTAATAGGTCTGTAAACATTGCCATTACTGCATTTGGGTTGGGTTTGAAAAAAGACAATGTAAGTTAATTTTTCCATTTGCCTTTTTACAGCTACTGTATGGGAAGAGTAATAAAATCAAAACGAGTGTGGCAACAGCACTAAAGATATCAGTTTTGAGTTGTATAACATTGGGATTTTACCGTGACCTTGTGTTGATTTACCCATTTCAATTTCAATCAACACACCCCTCGCCATTGCAAGTCATTAAAACACCTTTCATTTCGAAGAGTACATTATATTTATATGACGTGTACAGTCTAATTTGATATATGGATCTATAAAAGCTTGTCATAATTTGTGTAATGGCTCGATCCGTCTGAGGGTTTCTTGTTGGAGATATAAATAACCTATATGCATTAGTCCTGGTCTGTTATTAATACTTTGCCAGTGTACACACTTTTGTATTCACCATTAAGGGGTGTGACCAGCAGACCCACACATTGGGCATCATGCAAGAACCGTTCGCATGAACAGACTTGTTCTTGAGTCGTCCGTACGAGGGATTTAGGAGAACTTCCTGTGTTCACCAATTTTCTCATATTTCCAGTGGTCCAGACCAGTCGTAGGAGTCACGTCAATTTGCTTGCTGTTATTCAAATCGAGTTATTCACTTAGGGATTGTATAACTCACCACTTTAAAGCAATTATCAATAAATATATAAATTAAACCTGGTAATTGTGCTGACATCATTCCGTTTAGCCTCTGCAATTCAAACGATAACATAAATATATTCATGTTGGCCTACGTGCTTAGCGTCGTTGCACGATGTCCCTGAGAGTCTGTGTGGACCGTCTGTGCCTGTTGTGTGAACGTGTGACCCGTTTGTTACGTTGTTTAATAATCAACATGCCCTGACTCCAGAGGTTTTCACACGTTGTTTCAGAAACAACCAGCCTTGGTTGCATCCTTCGATGGCTTTACATCTGGTTATTAATGTAATCCCATCAAGGTTATTAACAAACATTAGAAATCACTTCGGCGCTTGCAAAGCCTGTTTGCACCTGAGAGGTTTATTCTCCCGTGAATTTCATTAGATCAGGTCCGTTTTTAAATAAGAGAGCTGTTGAAACACCCCCCAAGGCGCATGCAATTATAATGATGTAATATTTTATTGATCCACTTAGGCATCCAGTTGATGCTCTGGTCATCACAAACGTCTAAGCTCCTAAACCAGAGGGAACGCAGATGTGTCACTGCTCTGCACCCCACCCCCTTTTTTTTCCAAGCATTATTACTTAATGCCAAGAGACAAATGGCAGTGAAGAAACTGCGGAGGGGGAGTGCTATCTGTTTCCCCTGACACCGAGTCCCTTTATTCTCCACCTCCTCTGGCGTTACGAGGAATTACTTATCCTTCCTGGTGATATTCATGACAACGCAGCACTAAATTCTGCCTCCCTCACACATTTTCCTCCTAGAGGGAAACACACACTATGTGTCTGTCTGTGTGTGTGTGTGTGTGTGTGTGTGTGTGTGTGTGTGTGTGTGTGTGTGTGTGTGTGTGTGTTTGTGTTTGTAGGATCTGGGACGCAGGTTTATTTAAGGAAAGGCGTTGGTGGCAATTGTGTCACCTGAGGCCCTTATTCTCCCTGTGAGAGATGGTACAACTAATCACTCTTAGCCCTGATACAGTATGCAGATCAGGATGTATTTTAATGCTAGTTTTTTTTCTTTTGCATCCAAAGAAACCTCTTGTTGCTTTTTCTCTTTTACACGCCCTTCATCCGTCAGTGGTGTCAAATAACTGACGGAGATTTCTCTCAGCTTCTTTACTTTTGGATCATGATTACCCACACAACAGCCTTTCCTCTGAACTCACCATAGACGTAGAGTACATATTCAGCGGTGCTGATCCCTAGGTGGTTGCTGGCTTCGCAGCGGTAGGTGCCATTGTCTGTCTTGTTGAGTGAAGTAAAGGTGAGCTCCCTCCCCTCTACAATCATCCTGTCCAGGTCAGGAAGTTCACCTCCGTCTTTTGTCCACATCACAGGATCTGGCCTGGGATGTAAGAGGATGTGAAAGAGAAAATGAGGCATTTTACATTTCCCTGTCTGAAGCATTATGTAAAAAAGGCTGACAGACTTTGAGTGACTTACGAAGGGTTTCCTTTGGACAGGCACTCCAACTTTAAGTACTGACCCTCCTGAGGAACTGCAGGGGGGTGGACGATCTCCACACGAGGAGCATCTAGGACAGACAGAGGTGGCTCAAAGTGAGGTCGGAGGATATTGAGATTATTATCCCATGATTATCTCAAAATGAATGTGTTATGATTTATTTAACATTTTAAAATAAATGCTAAAAGGCAAAAAAGGCACATCCAAATGAGTCAGACAGCCTGTACATTTCAAAATAAGATTGAAATACAGTATAATAATTTAGGATATACATTTTTTTAAATATTCGATTACTAAGAAGTGTGATAAATATAAGATTATTATTACAATTTCAACACATTATACAGGGATTTTCAAAGATTATATATTTTTTTTGTCTTGCCCAGTCCGGCTTGATATTATTCGATGAAAATAGAAACAGTGGAAACACTGCCAGAAAAACCCCCAAATCAAAACAAAATTGTAATCACTGATAATGATATGGGTCTTATTAAGGTGATTGGCAGCTAACTGGATTTAGCAGACCTTTATCTATCTATATATTTATTCATTATGAATTGTTCTTTTTCCATCACAGTGTGTCCACATGTACACTCCATGTGTGTGTTTGTGCGCATGCATGTCTTTGCATGGACACTCACAGTGGACCTCCAGTACTTCAGTGGCCTGCTGCGGTGTCTGTGCGAGTGCCACGTGGTCCACTTTGCAGGTGTAGGCCACTCCATCATCGTTTCTGTCCACGTACATCTCAAGAGAGCTCCGCACCGTAAACGTCTTCCCACTTGCATTCACCTCTTTGGCACCTTTGGAGAAAGTGAAGGCATACTGTCACAGATGTAGAACATGGACCTTGCAAGGTGTGATGGCCACACATCAACGTGATGCTCCTGGGTCTGACGTACACTTAAGCCCTGATTTACTCCACCAGGGCGATTCTACGATTCTAAGGGCAGTGCAACAAGTACCTTAATGTACCTTTACAGTATTTTTAAACTGATACTGTTATATCTTCATCATTGTGCACATTTCTGAAAAAAATATTATTGTAGAGTAGCTAATGTGTTGTATTTGCAGGAGCAGTGACTTCACAAGAATGTCTAACACTGCATGTGAAGGACGGACTGGAAACCAAACACATACACACGTCGTACTTACATACACGTAGCACTCAAATGAATTAAGTTTGTTCAACTTGAATTTAACAAGTTAAAACAATTGGCAACTTTAATCTAAACAAACTTGATTCATTTGTTACCAATTTAAGTTTTTTTTTTGTTTGAGTTGGAAAGCAATTTAATTTTTCAGTGTAGACACATCTTCAGCTGATGTGTCTCCAACTACTGATGCTTTATGAAATCACTCGGACGTGGGTGTATCCCATTCCCAACACACATCCTAATCACATGTCTCCCTGGATGTTGCTTTGGTATGCCTTCATACAGTTTTGGTAAGGGCTCTAACATAACCCATTTGCACACCTCCTGATTGAGACTCTTTGAATGTAATGTACACTGTGGGCTTTTAACCACCGCTGGCCTCAACTACCTCACCAAACACTTTAAAGCATTTCCTTCCAGTCCTTTTTCAGCCTCACTGGGACCAAAGAAGAAGAAAAAAAACATCACAAGGGCCAATCACACATTTGGCAGTAACTTCAATCAGCCTTGTAGCAAAGTATCATTATACACAATCTTCTCCATCTGTGCAATCTGCTTTCAGGGCACTGCCTGAAACACCTGCCTTGTACTGTAATCCCAACCAAACAGCTGATCCACCTCTTAATGCCCATCAACACCCCAATCATTGCCAAAGCAGTGGAGAACTCCTGCAACCCAGCTTTGTCAAATTATCTACCTGATGTCCTGAAATTGGGCGCACTCCATCATTCCACTTCTAGCTTAATTTGCCTCCCCAATGATACAGGCCTTATATAAGTCAAATATGTTTGACTAAAGTGTAATGGCACCAATATTTGACCACCACACTCGTGTCCTTGAAATCTTATCGGCTCGTAATGAATCATCATCCCCGAATGCAGTGATGCCAAATAGGAGGAGAGGCCCTCTCTTACTGGGAAGTTACAAATTTGACTCCTGCACCGCAGGAGTTAAATGAGCTTGGCGCCGTATACAGTCACTCTGCACCGTCCAGATGACCAAAGTTGCATCACAACATAGAATGTAAAAATACAGAGTAAATACTTGACTGAGATTCTATTTGCATACCTAACATCACCTCGGTAGTGTGTTAGGAATTCTTGCTTTTCAACAGGTTCCCAGTGGTTGAGACAGAAAAAAAGGGAGACTTTAAAGTCTTTATAGTGATCCTGCATTACTACATGATTCAAGAACTGGGGCTGTGTCGAGATAACAGATGACATTTGATGATGTTTCCATTTCTGATGAAGCCCCAACCTACATAAAGGACATTAATGTTCTCTAAAAGTGTTAAGTTTGAGTCATGTAACAGAAATGACTGTCCGCTTACAGACACATCCACCTGCAATTAATTTTCTTTAAAAAAAATAAAACAATACTATTCTTCTTCTCAGTCACATCTTTCAACCGGTCTTTTGCGGGTGGTCGGTCTCCACACATAGTGCCAGCAGCAAGTATTTTAAACCATATCAAGCCTGCAGATCCACACAACAACAAGATTTTTTATTTTTTAAATAGAAAAGCAACTACTGGTGTGACGCATTCAGCTGTCCACACTTATCCCTGCATTCTCCTGTTGCCCTGGTTTGTAAAATCATGTCCCTCGTTTTATCCAGGGAAGCATCAGTGTACAGTATGTGCTATCCCTCCACCATGGTGGCCGCCCCTTGTTTGAATCTCTTAAAGAGACTGTTTATGCTCTGTATCCTTCTCGCCTCTGTGCTCATCTGCTCCACTTTCCAAGCATCCCACCCCACTGTCCTCTCCCTCTCCCTCTCCATTCTGCCAATCAACTACTCCGCTCAGTCACTTCTCCCCCAGCCGAAGCAATGAGCCTGCCTCCCCCGGAGATGAATGAGTGACAAGTCTGCAGTGGTAGTAACATCCATCCACCCTACAGGAGGACGGGGGAAATGGCTGGATTTCTGCACGAAAAGAGAAATTGCAGGAGACAAAAGAGAGTGAAAAAGAGTTCAGAGCTGGCGAGAGGGGACAGTGAATTTATAAAACTATGTCCTGCTTTAGAAGCTGCATACATTCTCCCACCATTTGTTATGCTGAGTTCCCATTCACTACTTCAGCCTGCCTCTGTGTCAAGCTTGTCTTCCTCATTGTATCTGCAGCCTTGAAAGGTTCCTTCTTCAGATATACTGTTTTAAAGTCACCTTTCCGTCCACCTCGATACATCTTTTTGTCTGTTCGCGCTCTCTTCTTCTATCATTGCTGAGGTTAGTTCTGGGGTTAATGATTGTTGGGTTTAACTGGGACTATGGTGACATTATGAATCATATCATTGTTCATGAATTGTTCTTGACTTTTACAAACTGGAAAAAATAATAGGTTTTATCATACACCGACTTATCTGGGAAAGAAAACGTTATATTACTTTTTTTTTTAATACAGACAGCTGTTTCAGATTTTTCTATATTTTTCTCTAAGCGCAGATGAGGATTATAACTTAACTTTTCATGTTAATTTAAAACATAATAATGACTTTGTCTGAATAAACTGAATAATCATCATGGATTACACGCATATCTTTTCAAGACCAGAATTTAGGAACTTCGATCATTGTGCTCGGCAGTAAAGCCTCTGAATCTACTAACCTTAAAGTTCTTTCTGCACTGAAAACTCCCTCTAGTTGTTATTGGAGGTTGGTTTTCAACAAAATACACAAGATTACTTCTGAAAGTCTTCTAACATCCACTCGGAGAAAACAAGAACAGTTGTCTAACAGCAAGTAAAACCTTGTCATTAAAGTGCGTCAATCTGCGTGCACACTGTTGCCTTCTGCACTGTGACAGTAGGTATAATTGGTCTATAAATATCTTATCCTTTTTTAAGCACAGTCAAAAGAGCAGCTGACATCGAGCTGCCATCAAAACTCAGATTTGTCAATCAAAAAAACTAATCTGGCTAATAACGCACGCACGCACACACACACACACGTACGCGCACACACACACACACACACACCCAGGATGAAACACATGTTAAGAGTGAGTTATTGCAGCACATCCATATTATCATCAAATTTGGATGTCAAAAAAACATTTAGAATTCTCTTCTTGTAATACTAATTTATATATATATATACAGTATATATAGTAGGGTGCAGCATTTTTAAGATGATTTAAATTTGGCCAGAAAGAGCAAATGACCAAATGAAAGAGAGGAGAAATAATTACTAGCTCACAATTGAAAACAGTCAAAGGCCTTACTTAAAATGGCCACATGCGCTTTACTTAATATTTATTTTTGTCAGATTCAACATGTACAAAAACATCTCTAACACTATCAGCATTTAAACAGGTTTTTCTTTTCTTTTTTTTCAAACCCGAAAATACTGCCATATTCACCTGTTGTGCCTCTCCTCACAAAAAAAGCCTGGCAACAGTTGACTGTGGCTGCGGCACAGTGTTCTGTGGGTGTGTGCTCAAGGCTCTGCATCATTGGTGTGAGCCAGGAGACTGCCTCGGAGGATTAGAAATGCAAATGACAGGCGTAAAAATGTGAGAATTTTGACCCTTTTATGCCATTTCACAGGAGAAAGGGACAACCCAGAGAAGAAGATGGGGGGAAGTGACAAGAGGAGGACTGCTGGGACGGGGAAGGAATCATCAACAACACCGAGAGAGCTGACTAATCCTGGCAGCAGGGGGCCAAGGGATGACTTCACTGAACTGCATCCCATCAGAGATTTAAAACAATTTGCTTTAACAGGAACAATGTAAATTTGTCCGTGGGTTATGGTGAAGATAATTAAAATGTATGGCTTTACAAAACAGACATTTAAACACAATGCAATTCATGATGCAAATGAACCCCCCCCCCCCCAAAACAAATCACGTTGCCGGATGACTACCCAAACTGGGCCCTTTCCTTTGCCTCTCACATGAGCTGCATAGCAATACGTATGACTACACTTTAAAACAAGAACTTTAATACACAGCAGGCTCCTGCTCCAGTGAGGCGTGGAGATGGTATATTGTGTCCTCCACCATCTCCTCAGTGGATGGCAGCCCGGCTTGTCTGACCCGTCTTCCCAGCTGGGCTCTGTGCTTAACTGACAGGTGACTACGACCAGGGAGCACTTTCAAATGTTAGGAGACTTTCTATCAGCGGCAGCTGGGAGACCCATATCATAATGTCCTTTCTGACATGAAACTCCCCGAGCATTCACAGCTAAGAGGCGTCCACTGTGGATTCGTGATTCATGGTTTTCCGCTCCAAAAGGAAGAGGTCTGCTCGGCCCCGGTGCCTTGGCATTTAGAACTGGACAGGCGCTCCTCCTCCAGGATGTTGCTCTTAATGGGCAGAGACAGTGGGTGTAGCAATCTGATCTCCTCTTCTTTTTTTCCCCGTCGCAACGCTCAAGTCGAAGGCAGTTAACCTGATCACACACACTGTTCAGCTGCCAGAGACCAAGCATAAGTCAGATAGCGTTGTACGTGGGAATATTTAATCAAGGTGATTTAAGTTCAAAGGAAGAAACTAAGTGGAGGTTTTACATGAGGTATTTGTGCCAAAGATATTTCTACTCTGTATTCAAGCTGTCATGGGGTTGAAGAGTTGGACAAAAACGAAGATTTGTAGAAAAATAACGAAGATTTACACACAAAAAAATCTTACCAACTTAAAAAATACTAGGGTATATATATATATATGTAATGCTTTTTCATTTTTCCTCGAGTGTGTTATATAGGTTTTTTTGTTTATGTAAAAGGTCTGCAAAGTTATAAAGCCCAAAGTCCACAGTAAAGGGAGCTCCTCTTCCCGACAGAAAACACTGATCCTGAAGCTCCTGTAACACCACGTCAGTAGTCCAGCCATACCACACCATACCATACCATATCATAACATTTACTACCATACCGTAACATTTACTACCGAATAGATTCCCATAGATCTCATCTCAGGCAAGTGCTCGGACGTGTTCTTGCATGCAAGGGCTTTTGCAGTTGTGCTGCTCACGTATACAGACTAGAGAGCGTGAATATACATTTGTGTGTTTGTGTGTGTGTGTGACTCGAGCATCTTTTATTCATGTCCCTTTGACTTGCAGGAGCCATCTTGAAATTACATCTTTAATGGTCATTGATTCACTCCCACCCAATGGGAGGTGGCGAGTATAACTGCAGTCCCAACGCAGACTTTTTAAGTAGTGAGCAAGGTTGTCTCACACCGCTGAAATGACTGAAAATGTGTTTTTCGTTAAACTAGAAAACTTCTATTTCATTGTTTCACACGGCCACTCGCAGTCTGATCAGTGTCGACGTCAACTCGTCTGAAATGACTTCCAGGAGCTGTGGCCTCTTCGCTTTCCTGAACAGCTGCTTCCAGAGTAAAACCTCAGAATAATGATGTCCACCTTATTCTGTTCTCACTCGCAGCATAGTCAAGGACAATTACCCTTAAATGAAGAATTAGCCAGCACTATTTCAAAAGGTTTGTGCAGTCAATCTTTTACTCTCCAGTGAATGACAACCTAGGGTAAAAAAAAGTGCAAGGTTCTGTACGTTTGCAGTGATAGTTCCTTGTCCTTGACTAACAAGTTTGACAACAGAATAGAGATGTGACTTCAAGAAAATCCAAATCAAATCTCTGTATTTTCTCCCTTAAGCCCCCCTCGGAATAGAGCTATCGCATAACATGATGAAGCAATAACCTCTACAGTTTAGGTCAGAGAGTATGCGAATGCTAGTCAGATAGCGAACATCCCCAACCTTACTTGAAATAAATATTCATTTCATCTATGCCTTGCTTGGTCTCCACACAGCCCCCTCTGGTTCAGTGGTGTGTAAACAAGTGCTACATGTGGCGATATTGGCAGAGGCCTCTCCGGGTTACGCTGTGTAACTGAGATAGAAATATATCATTACTGGGTGGGGACCGAGGGGATCTGAGGGACAAAGAGACTGAGAAATAAGAATATTGGATTCCGCTCCACACACACACACAAGCTTATGTCCTTACATGCAGGCTGTCTGCTCCATCTGTCTGTTTTGCTCCATCTCTCTCACACGCGCACACATTCGCAGGCGCACACACACTTAGCATAGGGTGTCGCATGTGAATGGGTGATGGACTGCTCCAGTGGCTCTGCTGGTAATATAATCTTCTCTATTCCCACAGATCCCACACCAATATGTCACAATTGTCATTTAGTCCCAGCATGGTCACCCACAATCAGATGGCTTTTCACACTGAACACACCCGCATCCTGTCAGGATGATGAACACTTCAAGTGTGCTCACATACACCTTCGCATGCATATATACATATATTGTGTATTCACGTGTATTGCCCCTTTTTTGTTGGTTTACTTTCATGTTTATTTATTTAGTCTGATTTAATGAATGTGGACAGAGGGTCAGACTAAAGGCGAGTGGCTTGCTGTGTTGGATTTGTTTTGCACATTCAAATGCAACACACACACACACACACACACACACACACACACACACACACACACACACACACACACACACACACACACACACACACACACACACACACACACACACACACACACACACACACAGTGCTTTATGCCAAGATTTTTCACGAAGCTCTCTATCTGTATCATAGATGTATGTAACAACAATAATAATAATTGATCATGATTAATAATGATACTACAAGAAAGTGGGACAATCATTTTCAGAAATCGATGGGAACTTGTTTCCACTCTGTCCAGAGTCTGTGTGCGAGATTAACATGGCTTTTTTTGGGGGGAGAAGAGGATGTCCCAAGGAAGTGTGAATAAATGCGATGGCATAGATTCAATATCATCTCCCAGCCACAGTTAATGAAACTGAGAGATAACCATCATCCTGCCTAAAACTGTGTGGGAAACCGGCATTGATCGGGGCTTATCTGTTTGCTTATCTGGACCCTGGGAAACCCTAATGTGAGATAGCGGGCTCAGCTGTCTGCTCTTAAGCTCGGGTAGAAAGGGTGTAGTGGCAGACGCTGAAAGAGCTTTTCGGTGAAATCACTGAGAGCTGAAACATCACCTCCACTCGACACTCTCCACGAGTCCAATAGCGGATCTGACAAGAATCTCCTTATCTGACATTTGAAGTCCCGGGATTGGCTTTCTGTTCTGGGACAATGTTACAAAGATTTATTTTACAACGAGAGAAATGACTAGATTATACTGATTTACTTTTTAATGTCCCACTTATGTCTAATACTATAAGAAGCAGTTCATATATATATAATTTATGACCTCAACAATGTCAAGTGTGCAGTAGAATACATTCACACAGAAGGGCAAACCTGAACGTGCAATTCCTTTCGGGGTAAAGAACTACAACCTTGTCACAGTGAATAATATAGTGACATAAAATTGGAGGCCCAAATTAAAGATAGTCGTGCGCCAAGTTAAGGAGAGAATTATAACATCTGACCTTAATGAGAAAGCGTGTCCTCTGGAGACTGCCTCTACTTCGGGCCACCAAGGATATCTCTTACTACCTGTTCGCTTTCTTGTGGTAAATTAAAAGAACACGATGTCCTGGCTCAGCCTCCATTTGCCTTACAGGGAGCAAAATACTCACTATGCTAATTAGGGTATATTCAGTTTCTGTTCGTTTCATGTTCCTCAGAAGGGCAACAGGAGGAAATATTAAGTCGAGTGACAAACTACTTAAATAGATTACACAAATGTGGTGATTAGTTGGATACCAAAAATGAATGAGAAAAAACCCCAAACTAAATGTGATTTGGAGAACTACAACCACACACAGCATTTAGTAAGTGAAGATTATTGTTGATTATAATGATATCGTTAGTTTTGAGGAATTTTTGTCCTATCCTCTCCTGGGAAACTGTCCATTGAGTTTTCTCAGGTCACCGAGCAAGGTCATTGTCATATGGCAGGCCGAGACAGTCGGTGCATAGCTGAAGGCCGTCTCGGGAGGAGTCATAGTCGCGGTGAGATGACGACATTACTCTGACAGAGCTACTGCAAATACACTACAGAGACCGGCAGATTATCTCGGGACGCCACACACTGACCACCCTGTTGATCTGCGTAACGAACCGAGGTCTGTGGGGTTTAACTAAAATTCTGCATCTTTCTATTCATTTGTTTGTTTGTTTTTTTATGTCAATTTTTTTTTGCAATCCTATCTCTTTGTTTACACTTGCAGTCATTTGAAATTAGAAAAAAAGGGTGATTTGCATTTTGTTATTTGCTTTGTGAAACAACACATAAACCTTGACAAAAGTTCGGCGAGATCTGTGACGGTCTGTCCGGCTGGGTTCTGCGTTTCATTTGATACAGAGTCGCATCTGTTACTCTCTTCCTCAAAGACACAATTTCATCATCCCATGTCCCCGGCTCTCTTTTCTTTTCTACTCTCTCTCATCTTGTCTGACTGTCTGTATCTCTCTTCATCTCCCTCTCAAGCAGAACAGAGCGGGAGCAGGGTGGAAATGAGGTGTGGAGTCCAGTCGGTGTGATTTAGAGCGGCCCTCTGATAACAAGGAAGGTTAATGTATCAGTCTCAGGCCAGAGGACACATGCTGAATCTGCTGTATCAGAAGCAACTTATTCGGAACAAAAACATACTGTAGAGAAATCCACTGCAGCAGAACAGTTTGAAAGCACATTTGTGCTCTGGTTCGTCAATTACAAAGCATAGAGAGGTGACGAGAGCCACGATGAAATATGACAATGCACATGTCTTAGTATCTAACAGGACAGTGGAGATGGCGATGGAACGCTAAAGAGACAAATTGTGGGCTTAATTGATTTGTTTGTTCACAATGGAAACTATACCTTGATACTAGAGATATAATTAAATCAGTAAATAGTAAATGATTAATGGCACAGCATGATAATAGTTTTGCATTAAAATTTATGGTAAGTGACTAAATCGTGACTAAAAGTAAAAAAATGCTTATCAAATTTAGGACTGAATTCTTCAATTTAGTATCTAAAAACACATTATTCACGTCTTAAATATAGAAAACCTAAATGAGGAGGGGCGCTCAATTTGACAATGTCAAACAAGCCAATCACTAGCCCCCCTTACGAAAGTTGAATTAGTCACCATGACTCTCATTCAGGGGCTGCACGGTGGTGTAGTGGTTAGCACCTTCGCCTCACAGCAAGAAGGTTCTGGATTCGAATCCCGGAGTCTTTCTGTGTGAATGGGGTTAGGTTAATTATAGACTCTAAATTGACCAGTTGTTTGTCTCTGTATGTGGCCCTGCGATAGGCTGGCGAGTGGTGAACCCCACCATCTCGCCCAATGTTAGCTGGGATTGGCTCCAGCCCCCCCCCCCCGCGACCCTTAAATGTATAAAGCGGTAGACGATGGATGGATGGATGGAACTCTCGTTCCAGTGTTTGCATGGTATAATAATGCCTGGCTCTATTACACAGATGTAATTCAAGACACAGATGCTACGTACCTTTGACCTCCTTCTCATTCCTGAACCAGCGCAGGTCAGCGGCGGGCTTGCTGCCCTGGGTGATGCAGGTCAGAGTGATGTGGTCTCCCTCCAGGGCAGGCTTCGTTAAGCCAGCGATCTCCGGCTTCTCCGGTACACCTATAGGACGGAGTGAAAATCACAGCGACGGAACTAATTGACACAGCTGCATGTCAACAAAAACATTTTCGCGCCGAATTGGGAGCTCTTCCCCAGCTCAGCCTCCTGCCGGGGGATTAAAGAGCAGACCTGCGGAGCAGCATCCCCGAGCAGTGTCGTGCTCCAGAACACATCGGGGAGGATTCCTGCTCAGGATGGTCCCTCTAACTACTCGCCCTCGCCCCCCCCCCCCCCCCCCCCCCCCCCTCCTTTCTTCAAGGGTCGCTTCACACAAATTACAAAGAACCATATTTTCTCATGCACCCCCAGTGGTGCTTAGCCATTCACATGGTTTTTGATTTTCTTCGGCCAGGTTGTGAGACATCCGCCTGTGCCACAACCCAAACACAAAATGGAAATGATGGGGTTTTATGTATGGTGCTCACACAACGAAAAAAAAAAATGCATTCAAGAAATTCAACAGCAATGTGTTAAATGTCCAGGTTTCTCCAAGTACGTCTACGGCAGAAACAGGAACTATGACAAAACAGAAAAATTGTTTGCGTATGTGTGTATGTGTGTGTGTACACGTGAGCAAGCAAAGGCTCATGACCACTGCGGAGGCTACGAGGTTGTACTGAAAATCTTAATCACTGGCCTTTCCTATAATGAGTGTTTTACGCGTGTAGACTCTGCCTCTCTAATGTCAATGAGCAATAAGTCTGCCCCCGGCTGAGTGACAGAAAGGTCTGACAGTCAATGCCATTGACTGACTCCGGCCTCGTCTCTCCACCGCCTGTAGGTTTTATGGCCAGTGAAAGGTCCTCCTGTTTTCTGTTCATCATCCCATTAAAGGAATTAACTCCTGACAATAGCCGCTGCTGGACAGATACAGTGTGGAGTGACATCTGTCCGTCCGCATCTAATTAAATACCCTGTCCTTTTCAGTGTGCATGTTCATCTAAGTAGATGGTTTAATTCAATGTTTTCCAAGTGCACAAAGTGCCACTGTTGATATTCTTAATTTCATTGCTACTGTAATATCATCATGGTGTCACTACCAGCATCACCAACTTCAGCGGCAGCACTCGACACTGGTTCGAACGCCACAAATGAATGTCCTTTGTCGTTCAAACACTATATCCTCGGAGGCAAAGACTGCAGGCAATCCTGCGAAAACTGCAATCAAACATTTTGTCTCCTTCTCTCCCCATGTGCAACCACGGCTCATTTTTTTCTTTTCTTCCACTTCTTTTGGTCTTCTTCTATTGTTTCATGCTGTCTCAACTTCTAAAAAAAACACTGTTTTCACGCTGCTATCGAAACCATGGGTCAGCTTCAACCGGACTGAGACCCCCTCTTTTAGTAGGACTGCATTTCGGTCCGTTGGTCTCGACCATGGTCCGTGGCATCTTTCACACCTTTCATGTTGGTTCGGACTGAACTGAAAAGTCTGAGGGTCTGGACCAAACAAGATAGGTGTGATAGCGCCCCAAAGTATTGTGATGTAAGTGTAAGTGTGGCTTGACTCAGTAAATTGAATGATGGGTGTTCTCTTCAACTGAAAGAGATCAGATCAAACACAATGCTCATCTTATACAGTCAAGTTCCCCATGGATGGCCGGAGGCTGCAAAGCTTTAATCCTTCTCTCTGTGTGTGTGTGTGTGTGTATCGGTGTGTATTTCTCTTTTCACTCGTGCTACGTGGAGTGTGTGTGTGCTGTGGTGTTATTGTGCGTGCATGACTGTTCAAGCATGACCACAAGGGCTTTTGAGACATGAAAAAGAAATGAGGGCTCGATTTCTAATGCGTGGTGGATAAAAAGAAAAAAAGGAAAAGTGGGTTCCACGGATAATTCCTGGCGTCATTGCAAAGAAGTTATTTAGCACCGAAATCAAAGTCAGCTGCTAATAACTGAACTTTTGCGTCATGCATCTTTAGCAGAGCTCGTGGCATGACTGTAGGGGGGACAATATCCGTCGATCCAGACATTGGTCAACACTGAAATATCTACCGGATAAATTGCCAGGATGTAGTTACACACATCCATGTTCTCGTCACGGGGAATTGTATTCTTGGTGATCCAGTAAATTTCTTTTACATCTGCAGTAGAGCCATCATCGGGTAAAAAGTTTTATTTGAACTTAGTTTTTTGACCAAATACTTGATATAATGAAATATACACTTAATGTCATACGAAAAATGTTTGGGCATTTTGTCCAAATGATTTTCAATATTTCTGTGTTCATTCTCAGCACTCCAGGCCATTACCAGACCCTTTAGGTACGTTTATAAAAGCTCCCTGTGTGTCTCCTGGCTTACAAAATAATGTTGTTCATGCCCTCATTGAGCAGTAGCCTTTAATGTCTCTAATTCTCAGAATGCTTGTTAACACAGAGAGCCGGCTAATGGTCCTGCGGGGGATTCATAAAGCTTCGCTGTACACAGAATTGGTCCTATTGACAAGAATTTAACAAAATTCCTAGAATTGTGATGTTGTCTAAAAATGTCCCCTCGCGGTTAAAGCTAGATCCTGGTTATGAATGTGACATATGTGCTCTGAGGAGAGCTCCTAAGGTGAAAAATAATGTTGAGAGTAGGGATTTAAGAAGCTTAAGAGTTAATGGTTTAGTGCAAGCAAATGATTGAGCTAATAGTAAACACTGTCCATTTGGCTTTTTTAGTTCTTTTACCCACTTCCATTACAGTCTGCTTGTGCCCTGGTTTATGGTATATTAACATGACAATCAACATGGCTTCTGGCCGGCAATCAATTGATGAAAGCCGGACAATTGTTTCCCTAAGTAATATCAAATGGATTATCTACTAAAATTACCAGCATGGAAAATACATACAGGCAAATAGATTAAGAGTAAATCTGTGTTTTTCGCAAACATTTTGTGTGGGACCATAATGAAAATACAGTTGTTACTAAAGGGAGAGGTGGCCTTCCCAGTGCGTTTTACTTGTCTGCTTGTCTTTGTCTTAAAACCATCACAAACAGAAAAAGCTTAACCTCCACCAAGGCTGTGCAACTAACTAAATACTGCTGTGTGTGATACACTGTACTTTAGAGGCTCATCTTTCGGTGTGTTTGGTAATGCTGATGTATCACCGGTTCAATATGTAAAATTTGGATTTGAATTTTGGTAAGATCCTAAGATACAGAGAATAAAGGCTTCTCCTTGGAGCATTTTGTACGACATGATTGAGTTGTAGATCTTGTGTTCAACGTATTCCTGAAAAATGTTAGAATAATAATAATAATATATATATATAGCAAATCTGAGAGGTGTGACATTTCCTCGAGGCAGGATGTTTGTACTCACCCAGAACAGTCATGTATGCTTTGGCCGTTCTGACGGGCATGGTGAAGAGGGAACAGGTGTACATGCCTTCATCCGACAGCGTGACATCACTGATGCTGATGGTCAGCTCTGACCACGACGCGCGCACCAGCTCAATCCGGTTGTCTCTTAAAGCTGGACACGGAGACAGACAGAGAGACAGACAGGTAAAATGTCAGTAAACCTAAAGGATGAGGGCTGCTGTTATTGTCAGTGTAGCTGGGACCCACAAACCAGCTCCTGATGTACAACCAGAGTTTAATAGATTTTACACACAGCTGTAACATTGAATACAGTGGCTCTTTCTCTTGTGCTCTTTTTACTTGGTAAAACTATATGTGTCTTTTTTGTATTAATAGCTCATATTCTGTATTTAAAACTGTGTAGAGTTCATTCTGTTAGGTCTATTGGATACATGGACGCACACAAACGCACACGCAGTAACAGACGTGGAGAAAGGAAGAGCAATCCGAGTGGAAGGGGCAAAAAGTGAGAGGTTAACAAATGTGACATCACAGTAACTGAAACTGGCAAGTACAGAAATCAGTGGTGTGTTAATATTCTTATGTGCATACTGAAGACAAAACAAAAACAGCAGCAGTGTTGTACCATCTGAACCACACACACATTATTACTATTATTAGACCCTAACCGATATATCAGTTGGTCAATACCAACATGTGTTAGGCTCTTTGTTCATTGCTTACTACTTTGAAATTGATATAGTACTAGTCAAACCAAGTTGTGTTGCGTGAATAATTTATGTATGAATAAACACAAATGCACAAACAATCACAAATCATGTCAAAAAGTGACTGGAAAACTGAACTTTCTTCTTTGTTGAATCTGAAAATGCATCCCTCGGCGCACCCCTCTAGTCCACCACACTTACACAGTCATTCTCCCCTGGAAGCCCTCGTAGACATTTTACTTATATGAAAATGTAATCTTCCAAAAGACATAATGGGAATGGAAATCAATAATGCAATAACAGGCCAAGAAAGAGGCCTAATGAGAGTTTGGCAAGATGCGAGACTTGAAATGGATTTGCTGAAATTGGATGGCCAGTTGAGAGATACTCCACACAAGACTTTATACTTAATATCTATGATACACTGGCAGCATGCATTATGGTTTCACACCGTGACGACACCCTGGAAATGACAGGATTCATCCCTGTTGTGTCTAAAATGTGCATTCTTTCTTGAGATCAGACCATGTGCATTGTAGAGCTCACCAAAGAAATTCATTCATTCTGTTTCGTGGCCCGGCAGCTCAAGACTTTTATTCAATCCTTTCCTCTGCAAGTACAAACCTTATTTATTATGAGCACCCAAGGCTACTTTTATGTCACTCTCCATCCAAGTGATTTGGAGCACACCTCGCTCAAGTGCTCAGTGTGTGTGTGTGTGTGTGTGTGTGTGTGTGTGTGTGCGTATGCATGTGTGGCTATGCACGTCTGGATTCAACCCCTAAATATGTATAATTATTTGTGTACATGCAGAGGTTTACAGTATGTCTTATCTTACGGTAATTTTGGGAAAACATACAAAATGTAGAGCACTGTGGTTTTGTAACCTCTACAAAAACTAGAACAGTAAAGGCCATTAGTCAGTCTGTTTGTAGGGCACTTTAAACAGCAGATGGCTGAACGGTGAGAAACAATATACCCAAGGTATCCAAAGTTCTGAGAGTCTGTTTCAACATCTTAAAGCTCGGAGCCATCATTAAAAAAAAAAAGGTGAGATTTTTCCGATTCCTCCGACACTGCCGAAAATGTGGGATCAGGCATCAGTGAGTATGCAAATCTATTGTAAGTACTTTCTAAAGTATGACAAATATATAAAGAGTGTGATTTACCAAGGGGTTTAAATAACTGTGACCTATAGCCATTAATTGCTTGATTCAGCCAGATTCTAAATATTACTGTACATCTGACTGACTGAATCAATATAGAGAGTATTGGCTGTATTTTTACTGATGTATTGCTGTAATTTGACAGGCGCTGGTGAATGTCAAGCTCTCGATCCGACTATGAAAGCAGCCACACAAATTGCATCCTCTTCACAGCTTCTGTGTACGCGTGCCGCAACAATCACAGAGCTGACGAATGTGGAAAAAATGTCAGCGTGTGCACTGTATCTCATTTGAATGTCATTTGGCCTGCCCAGGGACGGATACCTTTGCTTTGTCACTTCCAGGATAAACACCTACAGTATATATGGCAGTCGATCTGTAATCCGTTTGGCTAAACGACAGATCTCTCATTTCTTTTTTGCATTTGTTCTGTCCCTTCCTGTCCCTCGCAACACCAGTTATCCAGACATGCCGCGCACTGTGCCCAGGCAGGCATGACATGTTGGTATGAGCTCATGACAAATCTTTAGGCTTGGCACCAGTCAAACTACATTTCTGTTCCTAAGTGTGTGTGTGTGTGTGTGTGTGTGTGTGTGTGTGTGTGTGTGTGTGTGTGTGTGCACATGGCCATCAATGCAGGACCACCAGTGCACGGACACCAAATTAGTTTTAGCCTAATGCACTGCCAGTTCATCTAATGGTGTGAACTGCCTGTAAAGATAGTCATTATGTTTCATGATAGAATGAATACACACATACACACACACACACACACACATTCATACGCCCCGTCTGATCAAAGAACCAACTAAGACAAACCACAGATTATTTTTGCCTCTGTATCTCTCTCTCTCCATTTCTTTTCCCCCCCCGTCAGTCTCTCAGTTTCTCTCCTTCCTCCCACCCAGACCTCATTCTGTCGTCTCAGGCAGCTCCACTCACCTGTTAAAAAGTGTTTAGCAAGTTAAACAATGCATTAAGTTCATCTCTTGTCTTATTTGCTTTGGGCGAGAAAGGATGTGCAGGAAAAACATCAGAAAATAAATGTACTGTCGCTGGCTCGCTAGCTACGGTGATGCCACCCTGCACAGCCCTCTGTGGGAAGTTGTTTGTGTGACATTGAAGTGAATGGATGGATTGATATTTCTTTAACAGGTGTAGGGAATATTTTGACTTGTTGGTCTAATTGTAAAGTGATTTGATTGAATAACTGGTAATATCAAAACTTTCCTTGCATGATACACCAATGAACACAAATCCAACACTATAGTTTCATCGGATCTGAAGATTGTGATCAGTGCGATTTGAATTTAATGATTTAGTTTCTGCATTTTGTCAGTGCTTACAGGCGGGTATCAGGATAGCAAGATGCCAGAAAGCAGGATCATCCTGATCCCCCTGGAAGGGCGGATTCAGACCGGATTTAAAAACATGAAAGGTGTTATATATAAAAGCATATAATCATAATATAACTGCTAAGGATACAGTCAATAATACAGAAAAAAATAAACTTGCATTTCAATCAAATGAACAAAATACCATACAAATGGTTAGACTGCAGACAGAAAAGTGGGTTGGTAAGATTGTTTTGTCTGTGATCATTTTCTCCATTCGGGACTTTCTTCTTTAATTTCTTGGAGTAATGAGTTTCATGGCTTATATGTATCTCATCCATGTAAAATCTGATATATAAATTCAAATAATAATAGATTTTCTTTAAAGCATTAAAACAAGAATTTTGGCAGGACTGCGCACTCGCACTCGCACTCGCACTCGCACACACACACACACACACACACACACACACACACACACACACACACACACACACACACACACACACACACACACACACACACACACACACACACACACACACACACACACACACACACACACACACACACACAGAGTGCATTATGCCAAGATTTTTCACTTCCACTTTTCCTCCATGCTTCGTCTCCACAGTAAAATGAAACCTCTGGTCGCTCGCTCGCTCTGTGGCCAGTGAGAGGTTGGATATCGACACAGCGCAGAGCTGAGGAATGTACCCGCTGCAGCCGCCCGCCTCCCTGCCATCCATTAGAGACCATTAGTGCGTATTGGGCCTGAATGTGTTCATGTAAGACGCCATTGTTGTCAACATGCAAGAGGGAGTGATAATGTATTCCACAATAACAACTACTTAGTGAGTGTACCACCACGTCTCCCTTCTCTCTTCTCATTTAACCTTAGTCTGCGTCTCTCTGCGAATATAGAAGGCGACAAAAGACAAAGCTGCACTTTTCGGCATCAGAGTTTGATTTGTTTCAGCAACACATTGTCAATACACCTTTGTGTGTTTTGCTTCTTGTTTCTTTACAGTCTGTGCATTTGTTTGCGTGGGAGACAGACACATTTTACACATTTGATTGCCTTAATCTCAGAGAACTGTCCAAGAGTACCTTGAGGTATGACAACTTTCATGATTTTGAGGACAACAGAGAGAGTTTCATATTCAGACACACTGTGAGGGTGGAAAGATAAATAAATAAAAAAAAAATACTATTATTGTTATCTCAGAGGAGCCGTCCACGCTGAGGCACACTCACTTCATTATTTCTAATGTATGAGAAGAAAGGCCCAACTCTGGTGAAACGGTCTTATGGAAACTGACTGTGAATTATCAAAACGTTTGGGATTATGTTAATATTCAATCGCAATCTTTGACTTATTCATGAGTAACAGGTAAGAACGCATAAACAGTCACTTTCTTTAAATACTTTCCTTTATTCTTTTGTGGGTCCAAAGCAGTAACATGTTCCATTCCACAGGAATAGTCCACATAGTTACCAAAATGTCTCTCAGAAAAAGAAAAAAAATGATGATTCGGTGCACAGAAGGTGAATGAGCGGGACATAATAAACAGAAAGGAAAAGAAGACAAATAAAATAAAGCAATGCCAGACTTTTTTTTTTCTCCAGGAAACAGGCACAATACATTAGTCTCTGTTTGTATCTACAGTATATATGTATGGAAAGCAAGGCCACTGTTGCATGTGTGTGCTTCATCCCATATGCCTTCGCTGCATTCGATATGACAAGCCGCCTGCGCGCCGCTCTCCGCACTATGACTGTTGAGCTGATTATGGCTGCTGTGCCGCCGTGCTCCCCGGCTGCTGTCAGAACCTCGGCTGAACCTCAGGCTCAGCAACGGCAGCCCCTTTTCCCCAGATGCTTCTTCCCACTTCATATTATCTTCCCCCACAACATCCATGTTTGTTATTTTATTCTGGGTTGGTTTTTTTTACAGCATGCATCAAGCGCTGTATCTTATTAAGTCTAGGGTGTTTGACATCTCATTCAGGCACCTCAAGCCAAGTCACAGAGACACACAAACAGCCTTTTTGCCCTCCTGCTTCAAACGCAATCAATCGTTGTTTATCCAAATCTGACCATGGCAAAGTCAAACATAGTCCTGAACTAAAAGACAATCTTTTATCAAACTTTTGTTTTTGTTTTTTTCACACCGAGAGGAAGTGTGAAAGTGAATCCAGAAAGCTCAAACGTGAGGAAACCTAGTTGGTCTGTTTTAACACAGCTGACGGTTTTTCATTGCCAGAGCCTCACTAAAATTGCAACACATCACTGAGCAGGTAACAGAGCACATACTCTCGATTTATATGGAAGGCTGTGCACAACAGTAATGCAGTGAATACCCATATTTCTTGTTTGGCCAATAGTCTATAATTATTCCAAGCAGCAGGCAAATAAACATGTTGTCTGTGGGCCTGTGGACATGTGCGTGTGTATGAAAGGTAATACATTAGTACATTTATTGTAAAAACACACAGAGTCAAACAGACAGACTCTAAACTCCCTCACCTTAAGTCTATCATGTTTGCACATTTGCCTTTGTCCATTTACTTTGAACCTCTCTTCTCCTTTCCTCTGCCATCCTTTCTGCTGCCCCCCACTCCCTTCATCCGTTCCTGTCCCTTCATCTATCCAGGGACAGCATGCATTAGTATAGAACCTTGGCAGGTGTTTGCTCATTCAAGTGACACAGTTTTATAATGAGAAAAGTGCAAATTTCAGAATATGCCTGCCTACATACCTGACTCTGTCTGGATGTGACTGTTCTCTTTTTCCTTGTCAACAACCCATCTGGGGACTTGAGTTTATGTATGTGTACGAGTGTGTGAGCAATGAGGAGGGGGTGAGGGAGAGAGGGAAAGAGAGAGAGAGAGGGAGAGAGAGAGAGAGAGAGAGAGAGAGAGAGAGAGAGAGAGAGAGAGAGAGAGAGAGAGAGAGAGGGAGAGAGAGAGAGAGGGGGAGAGAGAGAGAGAGAGAGAGAGAGAGAGAGGGGGGGGGGCTTTTTTGTTTAAACTTTAATTCATATTTTTATGCAAATTGCTCAAAAACATTTTATATTTTCAATGTTTATTAAAGAGCTTAACATATCTCATATTCTGCATCTCAGGCGTTCTTCAACCTCCATTACCCGTCATACCTTTGTGAGACATGCTGGCTTTTTAAAATGTAAAATGTGTCATACTTTATACAATAATTGTCTTGCGGAGATTTTCTTCCGGTGACAGAAAAGATTTTCTTTCAACAGATACTACCTGCCATGCCGAGTTCAGTGGGAAACCTCCACCAGCCCCACTTCATTAAATCTTTTGTGAGAAGTGGGTCAGTGAGCAGACAGCTCTTGCCTATAAACCCTATCATATTTTGCATAGGGATACATTTCACCCTAAAGCTGGAGAGTAGGAGAACGGGCGCCTTGGTCTATAGGGAGGTCCATATTATTTTAAGGCGCCCATTACGGCTGTCCTTCAGAATGACTTTGAAAAGGTTTTGAAAGCATGGCCAGTCTTTGCAGGGCTACATCGTCACTGCACTAATGCTAAATGTTTCTCAGAAAAACAATTTGCAATTTCCAATTCTCTTATAACAAAAGGTTTCTTTTTACAACTCTGCTCTAAACACTCTCCTAGACGAGAGAAAGAATATGCCTGACGTTAAATGTGAGCTCATTATTCCATTTTGCCTTGGGCACATTTCTCTGCACCTCACAAATGATAAATGGCTCTATTAATAAAGGCAGTAACGACTGCTAGTCTAAATACTATGCAAACACAAGTAAGTAGAAATGAAAAGGTTTTTGATAAAAAAAAGTAGAATATTATAATGAAAGGCTTGCAAAGAAAGGGAGGCAAAAAAGAAAGATGACGCAGAATGCTCAAGGTCAAAGAAAAAAAGTTTGCTTGCGTCTTTCAGAGGTGATAACTGTTTCTGAAAGCTGTCATAAAATGCCTCCTTAATTCCTCTCCTTTATCCCACCAAGGCCCACACACCATCTCGTTTCTCCTCTTTCTCTTCCTCTCGTGTTTTATGGTCCTTGTCTAGGAGAGAGGGGACTTGTTAGGGATCTTCGGAGATTTACAGTCAAGTTTTTTCTATCAGAGAGAACACCGTACCAATCTTCAGGCCGATATGAAAGGATGTTTCATAGAGGCACTCTTCCAGGAAATAAAACAAAAAGACAGCTGTCTCCCAAAGTTTAACTTTCCAACCAAGATTACATTTTTGGGAGAAAGTTCTGCCTCCTGTTTAATAATAATAAAAAAAAAAAGGAAATCTGTCAGGCATTTCTTATTTACTTTGGAAATCTCTTAAAAGCCAATCCCCCAAATTGCCAAGGCAAAGATACTCTGAATGCATCAAAGCTTTCATGGTTGCATACTAGGGAAGTGGAATGCTTGACATTCCACAGGCAAACACGTATATATGTGCACTTACAAGCCGACACACATACTCACACAACCACAAACAGCCAGCAAATTGATTCAGACAGCTGAATATTTGACATCTGAGGACCAGAATAGTTTCATATTCAACAGCTCCAGGTCTAAAAATGAGCAGTTGGCCCTTAGCTGTTCAACCATAACACTAATCTTAATGTTTAAACAGATTCCATCAATCCGCAGATGGCACAGCTCAGGCAGAGGTGTCCAGCACAGGTGCAGTGGGAACTTTTGCCAGCAACTTTAACATATTATCGCTTTCTTTACATAAGAAATGCTGCAGATACACACATGTAGAGATACTGGCCAGTAACAATGCACCAGCGTTTTTGGTTGATGGTCACTAACTGGACTCAGACTGAGTCACTATGACTCAGTTTGCCAGGTCAGTTTGTCTTTTCAATGAGCTAAATTCATCCTGCAACATTTTAAAACGTCATTTCGGAAGAATGAGGTCAGACACTGTATAACTGCAATTTGTATTCTTAATGTATGGATAGTTTGGCATCAAAATTGCCATAATGGTTGTTTGCATTTAAAGAAATATTGAACAAGATGATAGCCTGTATTGAGGAGTGATGGTTTACATTGAGGGAATCACGGAATGTTAATTTCAAAATACATTTATAAAAGTAAATGCTGGTCACCGGTTGTAGGTCTATCCAATTGTGTCCAGAGGCATTTGGGTGTGCGTCCGTTGGTAAAGCCTCTCGGAAATTAACTGAGAGGTCCCAGACTAATGCGCATTTGAGCAATATCATACACGCGGCACACTATGTGTCCACACAGCCGCCAAAACCTGTGGCTGCTGAACTGGTCCCTTGTTGGACAAAGCCAAATCATATTGAGGTTTACTAAATGTGTGGAGGCAAACCCCCTCTGGTGCCATACTCCAGAAGGCAGAAACTTAAAGAGGAGAGGAAGGGATTAAGGGATTACTGTAGGTTGAAAATGACAAGACAGATGAGGGTGTTGGAGAAGAGTTGGGGAGAAGACGGGTTAGCAAATTACAGTAAACTAAATGTCATACCTTAGTCGGTGCTCACACACTATGAGTCCACTCTTAAGGCCTTCAAATTTAGCCTGGAAAGTAATTATACATAGGTTCTTTCTAGTATGGGAATAATGAATAAATTGAAACTATGCTTGGCTTGGGAAATTTCTTCATCCAGGAAATAAAGCTATTATCAAGTCTTGAATTGCATGAAATCAAAAGAGCAATTTGTAAAGAGATATTAGCCTCTGTTGAATCTCATAAAAGACCGAATCCCACTTGCTCAGCGCTCATCTCTCGCTCTCACTGTTGCCGCACAGTCGAGGTCCCTCAGTGTAAAGTGATGGAAAGGACAAAATCTGCTATTTTCAGGACAATGACTTATTTGAAATTCAGACAACTCCTCACAGGCGCCGCGGCACCTTTGGGAGGATGGGAGACAAGAGGAGTCGCTTTCATCCGGCTAAACTTCTCCGAGGTGAGACTCTGCCTTGACATTAAACAACAACAGCCGTGAAACCAGCACCACTCAAAGGACGGTAATGGAGTCAGTTGCTGCATTTGTCTTTGTAAGTAATATGTTTATGCAAATGGTCTGTGGCTGCCTTTTAATAGAGGATGAAAGTGACACTGGGATACGACACATGCACACAGAAAACAATCTGTTGAGCTAAACGTTATTTTAACCATTTCTAGCTGCATACTGGCTATAATTACAATACAATCCTTCTGATATATGTAAACATGTTATATACATTTCAATCAGTTATTTTGCCATTTATTCTTATCAAATATGATCAAATAACCTGGATTGCTGCCCATTTCCTATAGTCCACATTTCTGCACCGACTTCCAGGTAAAAATGAAACTGGAACAATCTTGACATTTTAAATTGTACTAATGAGGAGTCAGCCAGTGACCTAAAAGAAGGTAGACGTTAAAACTTTAAAAAAAATAACATGTTTTGTATTTTGGCGTAAAAAATAAAACAAAAAAAAAGAGAAGTATGAAAAGAGTTGGCAAGTTGGGGTTTTATTTTTGTTGCTTGTCCTAATCCTCATCTCCTTCCTCCCAACAGGCAGCAAGGGAAATTAATCTGAACCCTACTGCTGAGACATTGTTCCTTTCTCACACAGCCAGTGGCACTTTGGAAACACTCACCATCTCAGTGCTCCCATCAGCATGAGCATCTGAAATTACCATATTCAGAAAGACAACTCCCAAAGTGCACACGCACACGCACACACACACACACACACACACACACACACACACACAAAACAAATTCTTACAAGTACCCTAAAACCAAGTCTTAACCCTTTCAGAGCCCATTGGATTTCTGGTGACCAGCCGCAACGCACACGCAAGCACAGACAACCCAAAACAAGATTTGGAATTCTGGGGACTTAGTAGTATCCTTTTGCTATTACTGATAATAAGAGAGTCCTCGACTCAGAGCTCTGACTCAAACTCAGAGCTCTGCACTAAAAATGCCATGAGATAAAGCTGCAGGCCGGACCCCTGGCGTGATATGGAATCGCCTGCAGAGAACATCAGCTGTAGATTTTTTGAAGTTCGGTGCAGCTTTTTACCGGCTCTCTTTTCCAAAAAAAGGCGGGGGGGGTGAAAATGGGAATGGCTGGAAATTGAAATGCTTTGCGCATGCATGCAGTCACGCTAACGTACGCAAAAAATACATCCAAAAACAGACACACACACACACACACACACAAGTGCCGGCACGGCGTGTGAACACATGGATGAGGCGGCCCAATGGGAAGAGGGATAATTGGAGAAGACTGCATAAATCCCATATGTGCTTAATCCAGACACTTACAACAGAGTGTGATTCATACTCTATTACACTCGACTAATACAACTGAGAGACGCACAGGGCACAATCACTGCAGCGGGCATGGACCAACAAAATAACAGCCATGAATCCTGTTTATGGGGACTTTACTGAAGAGGGTGTGAAAGGTCAGGGATAAAGCCTTTGTGCTTATTAGCCATTAAACATTAGTGGCTTTGTGCCACACCCACAGCGTCAGAGTGTGTATTTGTGTGTGTGTGTGTGTGTGTGTGTGTGTGTGCATTATATATGCATAGATAGCCAGCGTTTGCACAGAATTAATGGAAGGATTTTCCCGGCAGGAGCATGCAGGTTACCAGTAAATGAAGTGTTTACTATACAAAGCAATTAATTAATACAGTTATATGTGCACTTACAAGTTAATCTCTGTCCATTTGTGTTATATAATTGGAGTTTTTATATAAGTGGAGTCAGTATTGTTGGCATGTCAGGGTCCACGAGTGTGGCAATCGCCATTCAAAACAATCTAACCATCGGGTTTAATTTATTCCATTTTGGTCTGTAACCTAGTGTTGAAACCTTGAAAAAAAGCCAAACAAAAAAAAGCAAGGTACAGTCTACTGCCAATGACACTTCATCCAGTATCGCAGGCTGTGAAAGTGGGTATTTGACTAACTGAAACCAACTTAATGCTCTCACTCCATCGATGAAACACAAAGCCATACTGCTCTCCCACCCAACGCTGCGGTGATTGGGTTTGTTCTTTTAGAAATTGACTTCATAACTGTACATTGGGAGCTAGAGGCAGTGCAAGGTGAGAGCTGGAGGACCGCAGTGAAGGGCACCCGCACAGCGGGGGACAAGGCAGACTTTGAGAGTGTGTGGGCTGTTCTTCTAACCTGATTTGAACAACCATTTTGAACTTTGGAGTGTGAATCTTTTGATTCGGAGGGATAGGTATAAAGAAAAAAACTACAGATTTCAATCACAGCTTTCTTTCTTGATCTGCTCCAAGGTTAACACTGATCATGTTTGTACTTCAGATGCCAGGAAAAATAGATAAATGATAGCAAACCAACAGAGTTGTTGTTGCTGTTTACAGTAGCCTGCTCCTTGTGCCACTAGTCAGAAAGAGAGCTGACCACCAGTGTTCTCTGTAGTGTGTGTGTGTGTGTGTGTGTGTGTGTGTGTGTGTGAAGGAGATACAAAGTAAAACCACATCCCCAGAGGAGCGGTTTTAAAGACAACAGGCTTTCCTGTACAATGAATGCACTTGCTGCAGGAACCCGGCGCGACAGGAAAACACAGACAGATTGATGTGGGACAGACGCTCAGTCGCTTTTCTTTTTTCAGTTGCTCTCTAGCCTGAAAACAAACAAATTCACTGAAATGCTATTTTTGGTGGGTTTTGTGCATTTCTCAACCACCACAATCCTCACAGTGCATCTGTCTTGTAGCCGCCGCCGTCTGTCAATCTCCGACTCACCTTTCTTGTCCCCGAAAAAGAGGGTCTGCTGTGCCGGGTTTGACCACTGGAGGGAGGTGTTGTCATTATACTCCACGCGGCAGGTCATGTTCGCCGTCCCGCCCTCTGTGACCGTCACATTTTGAACCAGAGGGTACTGGCCGCTGATGCCTGCAACGTGACACAAAAGAGAGAACACCAGAGTGAGAGGAGATGAGGAGGAATCCAGAGTGACACAGAGGTAGACAGAGTGAGACGGATGGTATTTCTTCATTGCGCGATTTGTAAGGTTGCTTGGTTAATTAAGTTTGTTTGGATTCAATTAAATGTTCATTTGGAATCACAACTGTGAAGGTAGACTGTAAAGTAAATAGATTTTAAATCCAACTGGTTCATAAAGATGTACATACAATTGTAACACTTTGAGGAAAATACTTTTTGTGTCAACTGCTCACGCTGCATGACAAAGAGAGGGAATCTGGTTCATGTCTTCGCAAGAAACAACAAAAAAAAACAACAACACAACACCACAACACCCTAATTACAAATCAAATGCTCATGCAGGATGGCCAGTCACGACTCTGTGCTATATTGGAACCTCACATAGAAGATAACGGGGGCATTTAGCCTGCGGTACCAACCCTGAAACCTCAGCTACACGGGGAGGACCAATCAAAAAACTGTTCTCTGTGGACTCGTGTGCACGTGCGGTTGTTGGTGTGTATAAATCCTGTGACGAATGAGAGACACAGAGGGACAAACGGTGCGTGTGACCTCGAAGCCGAGCAGAGCTCGTTTTGAAGCACCATGGACAGGTCGGTTCTGCAACCGGTACGTGCCACTTTTCAGAACTTTGGAAAGCTCCCACTCATGTGTGTGTGTGTGTGCGTGTGTTTTGTTTGGGAGGCTGAGGGAGCAACTAAGCAAGTCAATAATAATAACCATAAATCTACTTTTGTCTGCATCCCCAGAGGACAGGTTTTAAAGACTGTTTAAATAAAGTCTTCGGTAAGAAAGATTATTCATCCCCAGATAACTCTCCCGTCTTAAACCACCATCCCTCCCAGGGAAAGGATCATAACAACTGGGACAATTTAAAAAAAAAAAATAAAGTGCAATTTCCCTTTCTGTGCAATTCTGCTTAGACCTATCGGTTCAAACACTATTTCTGTATGAGATCAAATGCAACACTCTATCTATCGGCTGCCAATTTTGTTTCCTTACATCAGTTAATGACTGCAGTTAAGACAGATAAATAAACCCTCAGAAAAGCACTTGTGTGCAGGGTTAGCAGGTGAGGCAAACACCATCAGGGAGGCCTGCGCTGAAGGACGCGTTGAGAGGAGAGAAGATGAGGTGAAGGAGGGAAGGAGCGGCGGAGAGAGGTAAGTCAAGGAGCACGGGTCATTTCCAGTGTTGATTAAGGCCTCCCGAGGTTAATCATGCATGTGAGAGATAGAGAGGGAAGAGGAGGGAAATGGAGGAAAAATGGATCTGCGCTATGGGAGGCTAGGAATATGTTTTATTCATGAAAGTTTTGCATGAGGCATGATCTGCCAACGATTTACCATTCTCCGGCGCCTACCCTTGCTCTCTTTATTACTTCCCCTCTTTAAATCACTTAGTTTTCCTCCTTTTTTCTCACTCACACAGTTGGGCGACATACAGCCCAGTGTGATACATTTTATTTCCTTTGTGCCGGCCACAAAGGAAAGTTAATGGTTGAACACGGAACCGGAATGGCGGCAAGGAGGGTTTTTGAGCCAGGTTCTGCACAATATGACGTCGTCTATAATTTTAGTTCATTACTGCGGCGGATGTGTCCCTGCAATATGTCAGTGAAAATGGAGTTACTCCGGCGAGTTGCTTGCTTACTGTATTGTCGAATCTTTACTCATCCCTGAAAATATAATCTGCCAATTTGTTCTCCGAGTGATTTGCCTTTGACAACCACGGAAGATTTGAGTCGTTTAATGGTCACAGTGCGGCACATGCCTGCAGGCGACGTGAGTGCTTCCAAAATATGTTCTAAGAAATGCATTCTGTCCAGACTGTCACAGAAACAAGAACACAGCACATTACAATGGGATGTTGCGTGTACTGCAACAAATAGATATGTGGAAAGCTGCGTAGGGAATGCATTACTGCAGATGTGTTTTGAACAACATTTCATACATTTCTGATGAGGTAAAGCAGACAGGACGAGCGCTCTAGAGAAAACCGCTCATTCATTCTCACAGTTTATTCAGTGCAGGTGTCGCACTTGAGAACCTCCGGCCATTTGTTGCTGCAAGTGTACATCTCAGGACAAAAGCAAGACATTTGAAATGCCTTTTATTTCCCTTTTCTACTCTCCTTTCCTCTCTAGTACCCCGACAATAGACTGGGGATTCCTAACCTTGACTAAGCCCTGCGTTGGTATCTGGTGCTACACGTCCGGTGGGACTGAAAGGGCCAAAGGGGCCACATGATGGTTATATTAGAGGAGCGCAGTGGTCTGTGCGCCTAATTGACCGGTGGAGTAGGTTCCTTCCATTCTCCCCTCTGGCCACCCAGACCTGATTTAAATGTATCTCCTGAGGGAAGCAGGCAGCTGCTCTCTTCTGATTTCCATGTCTAAATTTAGGTCCTTCCCTCAGTCCACCTCCACTCTTTCTCCTACTTTCAGTCCCTTGCTCCGTCTTTTGCAGTTCGCGCCCAGTCTCACTCCGTTGGCCTCCCATCGTTCCCCTCTCTGCCTCTGTCACGTTCCCTCCTCCAGTTGATCCCTGAAGGGTGGCATTTCCACATTTCTTTGTCTCTCATTTTCATATGCTCTTTGTCTCCCAGTGCTCCCCAGTGTTTCAGATTTATCTTGATCCTCCGCCGCCTTTCTTCTGCTCAGTTGTGCTCTATCTCTCTCATGGAGAGCGGGGTCACTTTAATTGCCCTCCACTTTGACTGACATTCCAAGGGTAAGCCAGGTCAAAGTCTGCATGGCCCTCGTGAATGGATGACATAATTACATTTTGCACTCCAATATATAGCTTGAATTGGATAATATATATGTCACCTTAAATGGTATGAGCGAGACAGGGGTGCAAGAATTAATTAATTTGAGATTGCAATGCAGGTTACAGCTTCCTCTAAACAAATAGCGAATCATCATTTCCTCTAGAAACCATTCTCACACCTCGCCCTCCACACAGCTGTCTCCCTAGATGAGCTGAATCTTAAGTTTTAATGGGATCACTCAGTAACCCCCCTCCTCCCGCCAGTATAAGCACCGGCTACTAATCAAGTCTGGCCGCAAAGCCTCCACACAATCATCTGGACTTGTGCCTCCCACTGCACGGAGCTCCGCATCCAATATTTCTCAAAATACCAAACTTCTGCTAGAAAGTATGCGCCAGTAGAGATATTCACAGAACACAAAGGCACATTCAGACACACAGAACATGTTCCGAAGCAAACTACTGGACAAATAATGCCGATAAGAGTATCCTGAATGCTTCCTGTCCGCTCCCTGACATGACCTTTCAAGCAAGAGCAGCTGAGTCCACTAACCTTTCTTATTTAGGTATTCAAGAAGCGGAGAAAGAGAGGGAGATGCAGGCAGACAGACGGACAGCCCGGAGCAACTGACCTTTCCAACAGAACTGGAGCTCAACTGAGCTGTAGAGCTATGATGTATGGCTGGGAATACAGGATTACAAAATGGAAAGAGGCAGTCCACAGTTTTGATTAGCCGAGTCACCTTTTAAGCCCAAGGAACATAACTGATAAGTGCAGGCATGGGATTACATCATTGCAAATTTAAATCTAATAGATAAATCCAGTTTATCGTAGCTCGGCCTTGATGCAATGGTTAAAATTTCCAGTCTCTTATGAATATACACACGTAAATCCTGACATCTGGCAACGCGAGGATGTTGCAACAGAAAAGTCAAGAATGAAGAGCAAGACGAGCACTCAGACAGGCTGTCAACAAGCCAACTGTGTAACCAGATTATCTAGCGCATTATCTGCGAATAGAAGTTTAAGTTCCATAATGCTGGTGATAATAATCTGTCACAGGGAAGCTGTGTACACAAACTGTATTTGATATTCATCATGTATAACTGAACAAATACTGACTTATAAAATGATATTTCATTATGACCCTCTTATTTATAATTCAAGATTAAAAGACACGATGAAAACATGCAGTGCTTTTTTGAAAAATCATAATTACTATGTGTATTTTCAAATCCATAAACAGGCACTATAGCATAACACTGTTTTGGATCAAGTGACTTTCTGTTTTTTTTTTTTTTTTTTTAAAAAGACCCCTCTCAGAAGATCATGACAAGAGATGCGAAAGATTACATCGCACATGAAATGTTTGCCATGACCAGTTAGTGTCCATGAGATTAAACAGGTGGCCACCCAGCTGGGTACACGAGCTTCTCGGTCTGAGTGTCAGGCAGCCGGGTGGCCAAGATTGGAGACACTGTACTATATCTCAAAATGAATTCATCAACCAGCCTCGTATCCTGTCACTGTGTCCTTGAGCAAGGAAAATGTGTCTACAACCTCCTAAGTGCAGATTATCAGCATTTTTTTTTTTCTTTTTCTGTGTAAGAATCAATTTTAGCTGATAATATTGATGGCAACATGTTGTTAGTAACTTCCTGGAGCAGACGCTCACATATCAGACAGGTGCCTCATCACTCCCTGTCCTCCCTCTGGGACTCTTCCTCCCACTGTGACAATTTTCACACAAACCCTTCCCTTTTTCTCGGGAACATGTCAAACACACAGTCTTGCTTCTATCTCTTTTGCTATGACCTTGTTCACGCCTCCAACCGACATGCATCCCAAACCCGCGTCGCATCTCCAATGTGATTCGTCCACATTTCATGAGGCGACTGTATTAGACCTGGCATGGAAAGCGAGCTCCCGGTATTCACATTGAAATTAAATTGCATGTTCCTGTGAAAGCGATCGCCAGTGTGAAACTGTCTATCAGTCTTCTCCAAATGAGAACGCGCTGGGGGAGTTCCAGCTCCATGTGTAACTTATCTTTTAAACTTCTTGGAATCAGGCGAGGAAGTGGAGCCTGGCTTGACACTGGCCAACAGCAGTACGCACATATTTGTAGCTTTCATATATCATTAGTCTGCGGTAAGTCAAAATATACTGCGCTGATAGAAAAAAAAGAGTTTAATGCATTTTAAACTATGGGGGCACAGCTTAAATTGCCTTTATTGCAGTTTCATTGTTCCATGAAAATTCTCTCAGTTACATATGTAAGGACAAATGCATTTGCCCAGCTCAGGGGGAGACACTATCTGGTATATGAATCTATAACGTGTGCCCAGTTGTTTCATTTTGTTTTGAATTCTTGTCCTTAAAATTGGATTCATTATTTTCTCAGTGACGTTTCAGTGTTACATTTCTCTACAGCACATGCTCATCAAATGAACAAGAACCTCAGACCCACTTGACCACCCAAAGCGCTGTTTTCAGACATAACCTCTGAAAGACTGCCCAAGTCAGATGCGTTCATCAGACAATGTCTGGACATCAGTTCGAGACTGAAAGCAGCTGAAGTCACACTCACCCATTCACACACGCCTTCACAAAGGCATTTTCTATACACAGCGCTTTTTCCATCACACACCATTCACACACTGACAGAACAGTCGTCAGGGCTGTTTGGCGTTTAGTGTCTTGCCCATGGACACTTTGGCACAACATAAAAGATCTCTTTGTATTTTCTGTTGATTCATTGGAAAGCTGTGTGCAGCACTCTTTACCCCACTGTCTCTCTCTCTCTCTCTCTCTCTCTGTCTGTCTCTCTCTTTCAGACACATAATAAACACAATGACCCGTCTGTCACAGCCGGACTGACCACCAGCAGCACCCAGAGAAATTCCACCTTTAAAAACATAATCATAAAACATTTATACATTCTTGAACGTCCTCAGCAGGCAGGCAGGATTCAGCATACAATACTGCTTTCGCTGTGCGCATTCATGCTCCGAGCGTAAAGTTCTCAGCAGGCAGGCAGACCTCGGCTTAACACCGGCACTAATCTGTAAGAGCGGACTGTTCAATAATGCATTATAGAACTTTTTAAATGTAGTAATCTTAATAAACTGAACTTTGTGAGTTGTTAATATTTGTTTAAATCACATTATTATTATGTAAATGTCATAAACTGGGTTATGCTTTGTGTGTGTTTTCTCCATTCTGGTTAAGTGAAGTGATAAAATTTCCCGTTTTTCCATTTTTGTCCCATTCGTGTTTGTGAGCGGTCTGTAATGTTAATTTCATTCGTGTGTGTGTGTGTGTGTGTGTGTGTGTGTGTGTGTGCAGGCACGTATCCAAACAAAACTTGCTCCACTGACACTGATAAGATTCCTGCTGTGAGCAAATTGAATGCAACCCCTGCAGAGGGAGGAGCTACCTTTGTATTCGGCGCTCGTGTACAAACCACCTCAGGACAGTCACTTCTGATCCGGAGATATGAAATTAATTAACTGGCACCAGAGAAGCTGGCTATGGCAGTGCTGCTGTCATTTACATACAGTACAGTAATTAGACTGGGCAGCTGTCGGTGCTGCCATTGCAAAATTTGACGTCCGACTCAAACCCAGGAGTCAAAAATACAAAAACAAAACATCACCTGCTCATCTGTGGTGCTTTTAGGTGTTGTTTAACACAGGGCAGCTCGGTAGGAGCCGCAAGCTGTCGGAGGGCAGAGTGACGTCCTTTTGGCTTGTTTTAGAGATAAGTGAGGGTGTTTCACGTAGCATATGGGTTGTGAAAGGTGTTAACAGGCATTGTTAAGGTAGAGACAAATCACCTGCAATTTTACCCAATGATAGCAACTTCGTGTGTCTATGAAGCACTACAAAACAAACAAACAAACACAGAAACAATCATGGCACAGCATACAGCAGTTTCTCTTCACCCCCCCCCCCCCCCCCCCATTTTCTGTTGCTGAGGAAAAACTGCCACGGCTGAAGTTCTGAGTGATGTTCCTTTTCAGAAACCAATCCTTCTGTATATGCCATTGCTTGTAAAAAAAAAAACAAAAAAACACAAACTAATTTCAATTCGGAGGCCAGACATGCTCCCAGACACCATTATCATGTGCCCGGTATTTCTGCCCTTGATTTGGCAACATCAATTTAAAGGGAATAGACATAAACCTCTGCCCATTCTCTGTGTGTAAGCTGTCTGAGTTCAAGCTCGCTTGAGTCCAAAGTGGCCAAGGATCTCACTATCCTCTCTGAGTCGAGGGCAGACATCTCTTGGTTTTATGACAGAGGTAAACCAGGCCTTCATAAATACTTCATAGGCTGCTTTCTTCCAGCTGGCAAAAGCCAGCAGCACAAGATGAGAGCAAAGGCGTGTAAGGCTAGGACAGGGGTACATGTTTTGACAGACGAGTTAAAATCAATGTAGGAGGATATGGAGAAAATAACTGAGACATTAGGAAAAAACAAAAGAAAAATATTTTAAACACTTTCTCCTCCAAAAAGGAGCTGTTTTCTTTTACATTGCATAAAACATAAGAAGGTATAAGTGCAATTTCTCTGTGCTTGCGTTTGCTTCTATGTACATACAGTAATCACTTGTGTGTATGCTCCATGTAAGTGCAGATAGTGTGCGTGCGTGCGTGTGTGTGTGTGTGTGTGTGTGTTACCAATGAGAAGTGCTGTGTTAAAGTCAGCAGTGCAACATCAAGAAAACGTTGTTTTCAGTTCATCCTCCTTAGATATAGCCGAGTCCCAGTATCATCTGTTCTATTTCAAGTGTTACAAGCAAACAGAAGGCAAGGCCTTGACTACATAGAGTATATGCAGTTTAAAATACTCTGCTTGCGTCCCTCTATAAATATTAGTGATCCACACGCTTGCTGGCTTAGTAAGTTTTGTAAATTAAAAATCATAAAAGCACAAGGCCGAGGAAATCAGATTTATTGTGGCTACATTGAAATTCTAAATTTTTTTGTGCTCAACTTTTATCACAGGAAGCTGATTATTTCTCGTGCTTTCACACGGGCCGAGAACAGGAGGACCTCGGGGAAGGGGTTGCATTCACAAGGGAAATCAGGCTAATCATTGCTGCCACCCAAAAACTCCCAAATTCCCCAAAACAACGTGACACAGTGTGATTTTCTAATGCGTGGTGATGTGTTGACAGATACTCTTCATTTAAGAGTGATCTGGGGAAAATGCTTCTCACCCCAGGGGGATTTGACGAGACCTAGTGAGCTGAAAGTGCTAGTTTTAAAAACAGCTCTCATCATGTGTCGTGTGAGTCAGACTCACTTTGCTGCAATGCTCCTCTACCATGACTTCCAGTCAAGGCCCTCGGTGGCAGCGTTGACACTGAAGATCTTGTCTCAAAGCTAAACTCAGACTGGTTCATCTGAGTATACTGTAAAACTTGTGAGGCTTAAGTGTGGACTGCGTGTTCTTAATGGCATGCTGTGTCTTTATACAGCCAGTTCCGGGGACTGTGGTTAAAAATAATCAGTCGAAGTATAAGATAATCCCGGCAGAGTTCCTTAAACCGTGGAAGATGTGAGGCAAAGACACTGCATGAGGTGAAAGGTTCTACAGTTAAAACAACAAGAAGTTTAGTTTTTGCAGCTTGCGCTGCTCACTTGCATGGTCAGCAGCTGGACCAGATATCCCAAGCGCAATGTTTTCTGTCGAACAAAAAAAAAGAAATCACACCTACAGCTCCCATTTAATAAAATACGAAAAACCCCTGCAGATGCACAATTACTGAAAACAAAATCAATATAGTGAAGCCTAAGATGATATTTATTGACGACGGTGTATCAGCCTAAAGTCGCCAGATGATGTAAAAACTGGCAAGACGTTTTTATTTATTCATCCTTTATTCAACCAGAGAGGTCCACTGGGATACAATATCACTATAAAGCAGGAACAGATAACACAAACAAAACAGACTAGAACACAGCAAACAGACTAAGCACAGAAACAAACAGGAATCAATGCCAAAAAGGAATTATGGAAAGTAAAAAGCACTGATTATGTTCTCCGAACACAGATTTTAAAATATTTTTTAAACATGCAAAGAGGGGGTAACGATTGGAGGTTTAGAATTTCTTGCAGACGAAAATAAATGTTTACCATCACTACCAACCATCTAGGCACTGTGTTCTGTTTGTGCACGAGGGAGCGCGCACACACACACACACACACACACACACACACACACACACACACACACACACACACACACACACACACACACACACACACACACTGTACAAGTCCATCCTCTTTCATGCTCATTTGCATCCCGACGGTTACATTATCACATTTTCTAAAAATAACCCAGATTTAATAATAACCTCATTGAAAAATGAGACAGTATTGTCGTAGAAGACGGGGATTTGACATGAGCAATATACCAGATCTATCGCTCCACAACAGGCAGATTGTGGAAAACACAAATAGTGCTTCAAACATTTGAAAAATACAATATGTCTGGTTTACTGTTGTGTGTTTGTACAAACGAAAATGTTTTATCAGATTTCAGTTCTTTAACAAAAGGCAGGCTTTGGACTAATCTCCCTTGCAAATGTCACCTTTTTAAGAATACCGCTCCCTGGAAAAGATGAACCACATGGGGAAATGGTGGAGGGTGCTCATGAACGACAACCAATGCAAGGATGTGACGCATCTTTCCACTGGAACACTTGAAACATTATCTGAAATCTGAAATCTGATGGGTCACTCGATGTGCAGCTCGATTTTAGCACTGATGGTTTTTAATGTTGGTTTGTTTCCTTTTTTATTTTGCCTCAGATTATGAATGATTAATTGATTTAAAAAAAGACAAATATCTTTGAAATTTAAAAAAAAAAACATCCTTAATACAAACTGATTTGCTCATACGTTCTATTTCTTTCCCGCCCACCTCGGCTGATGCCCGCATTATCTTCTCATTTGACTTCTCATTACGCACAGAAAGCGACTGTATTCAAGACCTGCGCTTCTGTGATCAACAGCCAGTCAGCAACTAAACAGATGCAGAATATAGTCGTGGTTGACTTAATTCTTAGTTTCTGTGAGGCATATTTACTGAAGCACACAGCTGAATATAATCAGGTTATCTCCTCTCAAATAAACACTCTGCCTCTCCTCTCAGACACTCTCTGATCTATAATCCATCCTCCAGTTACATACTGCCATCTTGCAGTCAGAGAGTTACGGGGGAGATTGGGATCATTGTATTTTACTGCCAAGTTTCCAGTGTCTCGCAAAGGTAAAGGGCAAAAAAACAAACAAACAAACAAACAATCACAATTAAATACTCGATCCCCTTCCGAGTTTATGAGCTTAAATAGTATTAATAGTAAGTGTTAAAAATTGAAAAGAGAGATGAAGTTGAGCTTTAAGCAAACAACACCGCTGAAGACAACCAGAGAATACAACCGATCCGACTGCAACGTGAGCCAAATCTTTGCAAATGAATCCAGTTCAGTGAATTCCTTGGGTTTCACTCCTCTGATGTTCCATTTGAAAGGCTGAGGCACGGCAGGGGAAGCACAGCCACGACTCACCTCGAACTTTGCCTTTTGAAGCCATCACTGGAATCCCCAAGTAGACAAGAGAGGGGTCGGATGGACAGCAAGAGAGGCAGACGCCAGAAAAACAGAGAGGAGAAAAGACAAAGAGAGAAGACAGAGCAGCTGATTAGATGACTGGAGGAAGAACAGTGTGCTTGTATCCGAGTGCAGAAACAGCAAAAGTCTTTATCTCGCATGTCAATCACGGGTCCTGAAACCCCCCGATCGTTCAACCCTGACAGAGAATGTCCTGATTTAGCTCATCAGAAAATTGAGAGCTTACAGCGTGGCACCTTTTAATTAGTCGTATCACATCATCTGGATCATGCAAGGAAGCTTGTAGCGTTCTAATGAGCTTGCAAGACCCACAAGGATGTGGACATACTGTAGATATCATGTGGTTGATTAGTGAACGCCGTGGTTCATTTGTTTTTCTTGTGGAAATTATAGACTTCATGAAAATTTTACAGTGGCTGATGCCCATGTGACATATGTCTTGATTGTAATGATTTGTGTGTGTGTGTGTGTGTGTGTGTGTGCTCCACTGTCATGCCTGCATACACTATCATATCAGGCTGTGAGTGACAGCGCTGTAATCAGTGAGGAGCCGCACAGACAGGGGCGTCGCCTTGCGGAGAATATGCCCTCATATGCAGGTTCAGCGAAAAAGCTCGGCGAAAAACCACACACGGCAGAAATACAGCCATGTATAAAAACGACGGGATCCGCAACACGGACGACCTAACCAACAGCACGAGCATCACCTCTGAGACCTCCTGCTGGCACAAACACAGGAGGAGAGCCAAATAAACCACATAGATTGTCTATTAGCGTGCGCACGTGTCTGTGTTTTTGTGTGTTTGTGTCCCGGAGGAATGATTTTTATGCTTCACACGCACTGCTTTGCCAAATTGATGGATCTATTGGAATGCCTCCAGTGAGCCTGAAATGAGAGACGAAGAACAAAGCGAATCTAACTGCAGGTGCAGAGTCTGCAGGTCGTAAAAATGCTTGTGATTTCCTTTCGATTACAGATTTTGAAATCATTCCGCCTCTGCACGACAAATATAGAATCATACATTTTGGCAGATAATCATGCGATTATTCTGCAAACACACCTAGAGATGTAAGCCAGCAGCTAAACAACGTCACCCGCTCATTTGACTCTCACATAGATACTGTTGTGTTCATATTTGAGCGCCGTTAAGTCCTAATAGTCAATCCTCAGTGGCAGATAGAAATGATTATGTTTTTTTAGAACTATTTCACAGCTTGCCAAGGTACAAGAAAGACAAAGTGGGGAAACGAGAATGTAAAAGAGAAACAGATCATTTCCTTTCATTTGTACTGAATATTTAAACTTCAATTTCACACATTTTAGATCTGCAACACATAAGATTAAAAAACTCTGATATAAGAGCAAAAAATTCCTGTGAGCTCAAAGCGACAATATTTCTCTCTAACACACGCACACGAATGTAGACAGTCGGGCAGCTGGTGAACATTTTCAAACTTTGCTGCTGCGTCACTGGTAAAGAGGGAGAGGAACCAGCAGAGGAACAGGCCAGCGAGTGTCACATCTCCACCATCACTGCTTTCTACATGGGACTGAGCAAAGTCGGACCTCGCTCTATTGCTGCCTTTTATCTGTCAAGGTATGAGTTTTGCTGTCACAACTGTGGTTCTGTGATCTCTCCCAGCCAATACTCGAGGAAGAGAGACAGATCGTGGAGACAAACAGATGGAAATGAATAAAAACAACAAACGTCTTTGAGCTATTCACTCGTATGGCAGAGATTCAATAAACCAATTCATTACACAATGGCCAACTCTCACTATACTACAGATTGGATAGAATACACTTCAGACAAATGTGATATTGGTACATGAATAGAATCAAATCAGGCTATTTCAGTGCTGCATTAGAACCCAACACTCACTCCTGGAATTCCTCCTTTCTTCCCATATGGAATGTTACGCATACCGTACTTTCAACAGGCGAGTGTTGCTGCTGGTTGAGTACTAGGCAGCTGAATGCTAACACCATAGCCACGAGAAACTGAAGCGCAATAATTTAGCTGCTGTAAGATGGAATCCGTTTGCCCCCTGGTGGTCAAAAACCACTTCAAGCAGCTTTAACTCAATTGCACGGTAACTCGAGTGTGCAAACAATAGTGTAATAATGGTATCTAGAGAATTTCACATGGCGCCCTGACTTTCAAAACCTGAGATCTAAAGGGAGAAAGCTCACTGACATTTACAGGAGATAACTCGACCGGGTGAAGTCTGGTCTTCCCTGCATGGTGAAATGAGTCAAAATCTGCATTAAAGAAAAGACAAGACTTATATATATTTCATAAAAGGGATCATTGTTAATACCTGGTGATTAACGCCTTACATTTTCAATGAAGAGAATGTGATTGTTTAATGTATAGAAAAAAATGTGATATGAGTATGAACATGCATGTTAACCGCTATTAACCAAAATGCTTGAACCTATTGGTCTAAGTATCGCATAAACACACACACACACACTCAAACACACACACACAGAGAATGAAACTGTATGGTGGTTGAAGAAAAAAAGCTCTGAGATGTAAGCAGGTTTTTCTCTGTCTCTGCAACCGTCAGCGGGGAGCTGTCATAAATAAACTGTGACAGTTCACACAGACACCACATACTGTGACTGACACACACACACACGCACACGCACAAAACAGTGATCATAGTTTTCCCTTGGGGTATGAGTCTCGTGGGGGGACGTGTTCTATTGCAACATCCTTCCTGTCTTCCCTTTTTCTTTCCCTCCTCGGTTCTTCTGCCTTCAACTCAGGCTCATTCAGGAGTTTGTCTCGCCTGCCTTTTGCTCACTCTACCCCTCCTCATTAACCCTCTCCTTTCCCGCACCTCCCTCTCCCCCCTCGGGGTACCTCTATCACAGTGGCAGATATATTCAGCATCTGACATGAAGTGAAAAGCCTATGGAGATCGATGTGTGCAGCGTGGCTCTCGGAGCTGTCACACGGCGTGATGGAGGGTTTAGCTTATCTTTCGTACAGTGGCAGCTGTTTTGCCGTATGTTTGATGTACTCCGGGCCCTTGGAATCCCACCAATATTCCACCGGTGAGCAGATCGCTGTAAAACCATAACCCGCACTTTGTCACCTCATGACTCGGCTGCACATAGAGCCATCAATCCACACACGAGCATAAGGAAGTATACATTGTGACACACATTCAGACCCTCACGCAGGGTTAGTGACTCTTTTGATTTCGAGATTTCAGCATAAGAATGGCTCTGGATGAACACAAGGCAAACGTATTTAAACCTTATTTGATTTAGCACAGCTTTTGCTAAATGCCACAATTCATCTCAGGGTAAAAGAGGAGATGGTAAACAGTGTTAATAGATGGAATTAAGCTTACTTAACTCAGCTTATTGCCACCATACTGCTTGCTTTATTGGATCTGTCTACCACGTCCTTGTTTTCTCACATTACAGGGAGGCACACATCTGTTTATTTTGTCATTTAATCCAGCATATTTGATTTCCACTCCTTAATACAATTATATACATACCCTGTCCATGGATGAATCATCATGCTCACAGGCCCAAAGCCTATAAAACACACGGAAAGGCTCACACACACACGCGCGGTTGATCACACATGCACACACTTCACCGATTTTATTCCTCCTCTCTAAAGATGGTCTACAGCCGTGTTTATGGGTTACATTGAAACCGCCTTGCAGATTTTTTCGATGCTATAAATAACCAAATGTGGTAAATCAGCGTCACCAGACCATGTGTGAATGGCACCAGGCGATTTGGCCGCCGAGCCGCTGCTCCGTCCTAGATTTTCTGTTCAACAGCTCAGTGGTCAACACGCCAGCATTGTACGAGAGCGACCGATCAAATGCTGTTTAACACGGAATCTGAGCACCTGATTTATGCGAATATTGGATGAAAGTCTGGCAATGTTTGACAATTCAATGCAACTTGTGATCTTATGAAGATATTTGAAGCGCGACTCAGGTGACCCCTTTCAAGGGTTAAATACGGCAAACAATTACATCCTTCCATTCCCAAGCACTGAAGGAGACAACGGGTGCGGGACCAAACTTATCCCAGGATTCGTTGTGCGACAGTGACGCACTTTCTCGTCCTGTGAGCGGCTGCAGCTCTGTTGCTAGGTGACAGCAGTTACAGCGCAACATGCCGGTGACGGCAAATACGAAATCCGCCGTAGACCAGACGGTCTCATTTGGGTTCGGTCTTTGCGGTTGATGGAGGATGGTGGTTTTGGTCGACTGGGTAAACTGTGTCCTCCGAAGGTCGGACGGAAGCTGGTACCTGAATCAGGAAACACCTTATATCTTTGCTTCATCTGGTTCACTGTTTGTGTGAATGGGTCTGTCAGTGAGAGCAGCCAATAGGACAGAAGCAGCGTGACTAGATGCAAAGAAAAGCCTTATGATGTACAGTAAAATTTGTTTATTCTTGCATGTCGGATAAAATGTTGGCGACAAACTTATGTAAAGAAATGCACATGTAAAAACAAAGGCCAATATCTAGGTCAGCTAAAACGATCAGGGCCTTGTCCATATTCTGTCGATAGCGTAATTTATGGACGAAGAAAGCAGCAGTATATCAGAAGTAGGGCTCAGTGACAGTGGCCCGGTGGTTATAATGTCAGGACATTTTGGTGCACAGATTCTCTGTCACTTGACTTAACACCTGTTCCATAGGAAAGGTCACTGCATGCACAGCCACACAAACACACAGTATCTCTGCACAGCGGCTTCGACTGCACTTTAACTCGAACCACAGAATGCACGCCCACACTGCCATAGATAGCGTCGTCCTTCAGACTTCATCAGAGACAAGTTAGCCGAACGCTGTACTGATGTAGGTAGGAGAAGTGTCATACAGCTTGATAATTAATTTAGCCTCTGCTTGACAAATAAGCTCAGAGCTGTCAGGTTTTATCTGGATAGTACAGAAATATATAGATATCAAACATCAAAAATCTGACATCCCACATTGGAAAAAAGAAAAAGCAATGTCAACATCGTCTTACATATTTAACCCAAAAAGAGTAGCTCTACTCTTGCTGTGTTCCATTATACCTCGAAAAAGTCGGGGTGGTGAAATTCCTCGGACCTTCCAAGTTGAAATTCCGACTGGTTGGGGACGATCGAGTTGTAACTTCCGAATCGGAGGTCGGAGTTCCGAGATTATATAGGAACAATAACCCAGACTTCAGAGTTTAGAGTTCCGAGTTATAATGAAACACGAGTTGTATTTTGTGTGTAAATAGAACCTGTGATGTCAGTCAATAATCAGAAATCACAATCATTGATGTCCATCACTTTGAAAGGACTTTCTGAAGTAACTATGATTTTCTCCTCATCTTTGCGTTAACGCACACATGAATGATGCAAGTACACAGGGTATATTCATCAATAAAGACTTCCGTCTCACTCGCATTTGAGCTTATTTATAACCACAATAGGCAGCCAGATACCTGATTGGACACTTTGTATGGTAATTGTTTTTAAAGCAATCAGCACACCGATGCAAATTAACAATTTGATATTTATGAATTCATTCTACGTACTTCACGTTTGCATGAAAAGGATGTTTCCATCCTTATAACACCACTAAGCTTATGTTGTATAAGCCAGGCTGTTTGACGGGTTGCTTAGCAATGTGTACTTCTGTCTACTGGCAGGTATCTCTGCAGTAGGAGCCATCTTTCTTAGGCAGCAGAGGGCCTCTAGAAAGACACAGAGCCAAGAGTTTGTCTCCTATTACAGACGCGAGCCTGACAAACATCCAAACCTTCCAACACAGAATAAATAAGTCGAGTCAACATGAATTATGACCCCTGGGACTGTTTGGAAGCCAGACATTTTTTGGCATGAGTTTAAACTTATCAGCTAATATTTATTATTTTACTTTTCCATTTGGCACTTGATAAATTCTTGATGAGCATGTTCTTGTCTAGAAGCTGACAAGACGGGAGCTGCATTGATCCTTTATTCCCTCTCAGACTAACACTGGACTGGAACCCTGCAGCGCCCTATCACAGAAATCTTCAATCCACTCTTATCCTGTTACTGTGGGTAATAAACAGTCAAACGTTTCAAAAACACCTTCATTTTTATCAGTTGTTACTGGAATATACATGTCTCAGTGTTGGGGAAATTTAAGCATAGAACAAATAAATGATAAAGATTTTTCATATACATACATCATTTTCCCCCCCCGAAACTTTCCCACAAACATGTTTAAAGTTGCTTTGCTTTTGTCTTCTGTCTAGTTCATCCAAAACCAGCTAAACAGGGTCCCAGGAGACTGCTGCTCATCCATCACGTGAAGCCACTATCAAGGTTTTTTTTTAATCTAATGCTGAGGGCCATGAGTCATCAACAGAAGCTGGGTTACCTGCTTTTCTTAATCCTTGAAATATATATATATATATATCTTTTTCTTTTTATCTTTGGTAGTTTACTGCCGACCTTTGTACCATTTAAGGTTATTCACTGGACTTGAACTGCTGAAATTTCAATAAAAACAGGAAGTATGGGTGCGTAGTAAAACTTTGACCTGTTGTGGAGTACGCAGTGATTTCATGGATGCTGTAAAAGAGAGAGAGGTGAAGAGGGTCAGACAAGAGGAGAGGAGATAAAAGAAAAATTTTGACAATGGTCATCTTATGAAAACTAAACTTTGACCTCAAAATAGAAATCCAGGTACAAGCTCGCACACGCGTGCACACACAAAGCTCATAACATTTTGCCATCCAAAGCCTTAAAGGAATTCCCCATGGGCTCGAGAAGCACATTTCAATTTCCACAAAACACCCAAGGGACATCAAAACCATGAACCTCTCAAACAACAAAAGTCAAACAGGAATTGCCAAAGGGTGACGGACACGCCCGAATGCATACACGTGAGCACACGTAAACGTACGAGCACATGCCACTCGCGCTGACACGGGCACCGCTGTCGGATGACGGACAGTCCAGCTACAGCCTATAACTCAGCAGATGCTTTTGGTTTCCACTGCTTCTTCAAATGAATAGTTTAGAAGGTGAAGTTATATTGTGATAGATGCCTCGGGGGTAACAAATGGCTTCCTCCAGACAAAGCCTGGAAGTGGATGTGGATGCCTGGTCACCAACCTGTAATCTCCAGCCATTCGTCACAGGGTGAAGGCACCGGAGGTTTCCGAGGGAAACTTTCAGATAACACAAGCTTCATTTTTTACCCCGTGCAGAGGTCAAATCCCTACAGGATAAGGAGCTATATGGCAGTAATGCTTGATTCAGCAGCAGGTGCGCCCTTTAATTCAAATATATGGATGGCCATGTATTTCTGAGGGATTTCCTATATTGTGGTTTTATCCTCACTGTTAGTCAGAGATCATGTGACGCTTTTATCCTCGGTGGAGCATCTGGAAAATGCCTCCTCCCCTTGATAGTGAGACTTTGATCAAAAATGTGTCACAGCATTTTGCTCGAGCTGAATTATTCAAAGGTCAGTGAACAAAGGCGTGTTTGTGCTGTGTTGCATTACAATGGCTAGAATGATGGTAAATTGGCAAAGTGTTCGCTGTGTGCTCTGCAGGGAGCTGACCGGTGAGCCTCACCCTCCAGGGACTATTTGGCATCAAACAGTGCAAGCTCCCTGTGATTGTTACTGCTTCACTCATCGCCGGGCTGTTACCTCACATTTCCAAGCCATCACCTTTATATCCCTTTCTGTTTAGGGGCATTGTGCGACTGTGGCTTTCCAGCAGGTCGAGGAGAGAAAAGACCCCCGACAGGAGCGAGTGAAAGCTTGGGACGCGTGGGGCTGTGCACCCGCTATTACATTTTGCATGTGTTTGTAAAGGTTTTGTGAGTTTGTTTAGAAACAAAATACAGTGCGCCCTCTCGCACATTTACGTGCAGTGATGTGTGTGTGTGTGTGTGAGTGTGTGTGTGCAGCCGCAGCGCAATGTGTCTATTGTAATGATGGCAATAGGCAATCTCCGGGGCATCGCGATCGCAACCTGTCTCAGTGGGCAGCAGCTCACTGGAGACCGCAGCTATAAAGGATACGGGGAAGAAGAAAGGGCTCAAAGACATGCGTATAGATTCGACCCGCTTTCAAGTCCTTGACTATAGCTTTCGCTCAGTCTTGAATTCTCCACCCTTTCATCGCTACATCTGCAGCTCTCTAATTTAATAGTTTCCAGTGTTTTCTTTTTTCATGTACTGGTATGTGTGTGTGTGTGTGTGTGTGTGTGTGTGTGTGTGCGTGTGCGTGTGTCGAGGCGGTGATATGGATTAATGTTTAACAAAAACATAAGATATACTAACACACATGCGCACAATAGGGATAGATGTGCAGTGGAGTTACTAATGAAGCTGCTGTAGAGAAGTGCTGCAACACAGAGGTTCCTCATGGGATTTAAACCAACTCCAGCGAACCAGGTCAGCCAGGCCCCCTGCAAGGATCTTCCTCTCTGACGTCTCCTGCTCCGGCTTCTAACCTTCTCCAGTACATACAAATGCTTAATACAAGTGCCAAACAATCGTATGTCTGTGTAGATTCTCCTTCATCCAGGTCATAGTTATTCAACTGTACGTCCAGTTGTTCATGATTCAACCACCGCGTGAAAAACAATCTTTTTATTTTTTTTCTTCTTGAGCCATGTTTTCTTCTGCTACTTTTATCCTACATGAAAACAACCCATCACTCTAGACTTACATTGGTGAATTTGCTGCAAGCCTATCACATAGATCAGTGAAGGACATTCTCATTTGACAATCCTGTGCTTGTGATTCAGCTCATGTATAGGCAGCAGCTCTGGGCATAAGAAAAGGAGGCTGTTCACTCTCTTGCTGCGCAGTAGGTGGAGTAGCAACACACAGAACATTACCTTGAATACAGGGTTCATTTTTACTGAAGGTATTCTACACTCTCAACAGACGGACTGTATCTTTAATGCGCCAAACGTTCACAAATTCCCAACAGGCACACTTGTCTCTATTAATTCTGTTCTGCCGCTTTATACCGGATTTACATTACTGATGTGAGTCACTGTTTTATAATGTTTTCTTGTAACTCCTCTCTTCCCACCCAATGCCGTCCATCTGTTTTGTCCTTTACATATCGTGTGATTGTGTGGGTGTGCTCGTCTCCCCCTGGGCTGGCCTGGCAAGAGTCCTGCCAGGTCAACGTCATGATGAGTGACCTGCCTGGTTAAATGTTTTTATACCACCAAACCAATAAGACATACATGTTTTTAATGACATGTTTTCAGAAAAGAAAAAAACTAAAACCTTTCTGATTTACTTTCTATTTAAATATCATCAACTACAATTGCAGAATGCATGTTGAGACCCATTTTTTTTACTTAACATGTATGGCAAAGGAAACAAGGCTCGTGGGAAACAAATAATTATTACATGTATTTTGAAAAATAAAATAAAGACCACTGCGCTTTTCTTGATGAAAAAATCTTGACACACCTTGCCATTCACCCAAGACGCGGAGTCATGAATAAATTCCATTTCATGCCCCAGCTTGTATTTACAGAACAAAGGAAACACTGTTCAATTACCGAAGACAAATTTGAACTCATCTGGGTCATTTTGAACAAATTCAACTGGAACTAATTCCTTCAGGATGTTACAATTGAAGTTATTATATAAATAAAATGGCGACTTGTTTGCTTTCCTCGCCATCAAATTAAAGTTGACCTTAACATGCTCCTGTTAAGAGTTATTCACAGGCACAAGCCCATGGGAGCTGAGTGAGGACATGGGGGGGAGGGAAAGAGAGGGGGAGGTGGACACAGCGCTGCTAAACTGTGATGAGGCGTCTGGAGGAGACTGCACTTAACCCTGCTATTAATTTAAGAAAAATAAGAAATAAAAAAAACTAAAATTCCTGTACAATGTCTCCTGTCTATCCTAGCTTTCAATTATACCAATTCTCTCTCTCTCACTATTTATCGCTCCCTTCTCACCCTTTAGGAAGGTATAAATTGGGCACAGATAATTGAACATTACTATCCTGGGAGGTAGTTGGCGCCATCTGTTAAATGTCCGCCCCAACATCACAGTGCACCACACAATGGGCCCAAACATCCCAATGCACCATGCTTTACATTTGTGGTGGCAGGCAGGTTTGATTTCTCTTCCTTCAATTCACTGAACCCTTGGATACACAGAGTACACGCAGCCTACTGCATTCAGTTTCGCAAATGTATCCCGGCCGAAGCTTGTGGCCGTGCGACGGGGGAACAAACGAGTTGAGTTCCGTATTCAAGCAGAATGCGGCGCTATGGAAGTGTCATGTGTACTGCTACTGAATCAGTTGAGTCATGAGAAGCAAATATCATCGGAAGTCTTACGATGAATGATGCTTTTTCATTGAAGCAATGAAATGAGATGATTACATAATATTATTTCTAAGTTTAGCACAGAAGTTTAATATAGGTCTATCTACAACTGAGCTACAAGTTTAGAAAATAAAAATACTCTGTTAAGAAATTGGACAGTGGTCAAGATGCCAACTTGTTTTGCATTTTGCTGGAACTGAAAAACAGTCACCATTCCCAGTAATTGTGCCCCTTTTCTTGTCTAATGGCTGATATTCTTCATTCCTCATAGAAGCGTCATATAAATGCTGAGCATCCACTGCATTTTGTATCATTCCCAAAGAAAACCCCAATTACTGGCTGGGGCTGGATCACGATGGGTTATCCACACAAATAACGAGGGAGATTGTCTGTGGATTTCTGAAAAGCTCTAATGGTGTCTGTCTCTCTCTCTTACACACACACACACACACACACACACACACACACACACACACACACACACACACACACACACACACACACACACACACACACACACACACACACACACACACACACACACACACACACACACACACACACACACACACACACACACACACACACACACACAATCTTCAACTTACATTAAAACATGTCCTAACTCTAAAGCATAATGCTTTACATTATGGGGACAATCTTTTTGTCCCCTTCATGTGACAAGAGATAAAGGTCTCCAGAGTAATACAGAGGTCTCTCGCACGCACGCGCACACACACACACACACACACACACACACACACACACACACACACACACACACACACACACACACACACACACACACACACACACACACACACACACACACACACACACACACACACACACACACACACACACACACACACACACACACACACACACACACACAGAGAGAGAGAGTGAGAGCTGATTAGAAGTTGGCATTCTTTCTTGGCTATGTGCTAAATGAGAGCTGCGATATTACCATCTCAAAGTTCCCCCCCTTGCCTAGTTAATGGTCAGAGCACAAGGGCTCCTCAGACACTTGATGCATCATTGAAGGATTATGCCATTTGGCTTCACGCCTTTATGCTCATTTCATGTGTATTAAACGGAGAGACAGAGACATCTTGGATCCAGTACGTGTGGACTCCCCGAGACGTCTCAATGGGAGCAATAATGTCAAGGAGCTGCAATGTCACAAATCCATCAGAGCTGACTTTCTGTCAGGGCCAGACAAAGGTGTTGACACCTCAACACCACACAGTGAGTGAGGAGGCCATTCAAATGTCAGCTACCTGACACACCGCCATGCTCTCATAGATGGGTGGTAACCAGTGATTGTCAGTTGGTAACTCAGGAAAAAGGCCACCGCATACATAACGCTCAAGAGGAGCAATCCTCTGAGATGTGATGAATGAATATGTTTTCATCCTGTGAGGCGAGTATTCACTTGGTACAATCACACCTGTCAACTCCGGCAAATCAGCACTTATGGAAATGAGGCGGCTATCGCTGAAGCACCACAGTCACCAGGAGACCCATTCAGATTGCTCAGTCAGGAATGGGGCTGTCAAACCTTACTACCATTTGCTGTATCTGATAAAAGTTATACTTCTGCTACATTGGTGGAAGAATTTAACTAGAAATCTTCACACCTTACCTGCCAAATCCTCACAGATCAACATCCATCAAGTAATGCGTCTCACCACTACAAATACTTTATGGAACAATTGTTTTTTCTATTTATGCAAAGAATTTTGATTAGTTCTTCAATAGCATGTTTAAATGTGCAAACACGCAACGTGCCGAATGATGTCATCTGACAACAGACACAGAAGCATTTGAATGGATATATGTGCATACATATGGGAATCCAAGTATGACCATATTATTTATCAACAATGAAAAAGATTAAAATTATAATTTGTTTTCTTTCTTTAATGAAAGCTTTGTATAAACAGTCGTCTGTGGGCTATTGGTGGAGTGATGGACCGAAGATGGAAAGAAAATGGAGAGGAAAGATAGGTGGGTTTGTTTTTCCAACTGTAGGGGTTTGGTATGTGGGATAATCTTTATAATCTTTCAATTACCTGAAGACAAATAAACCGGGGTGCTCTGGTCAAGTTGGGATGGACACGGCAGAAAACAAACAAGATGAACTCTGAAATTCCTCTCTCTTTGAAAAAAGGACAAATTATACAGTAGAGCGTGTTGCTCAACCTGGATTCTGAAAATTGAAAGGAGTTTAGAGTAATTGGTGTTTCAAAAACCTTTACAGTTAGACAACTTATCTGGCTTTCCTCACTGTGAAATACTAAAATAATCCTGTGACACCAAGACACTACAACCACTGCAATCACTAAAGTACTTCTCTCCCGTCGAGAGAAACGGTCAACCCCCCTGGTGCTTCTCACTAATTCCGATGGCCTGAAGATACCTTGGTTTGCACACTGACGGTTCCTCTACCTGCACACAGGGAGGAGGGGCTGTCTGACATGCATACAATTGTGGAAGAGGAGTCTCCGTTGGCTGTATTCCTTATGAGGGAAGCCTCTATCCTGGGCCCATCTTACTTTGCCTTTACATGAAACTGATCAGCTTCTTCCACTGCTATTCCAACAGCACCAAATGCTCCATCTTCAAACACTCATGTTGAGATTTTGGTTAGTTTATTTGACATATCCAGTCACACTGACTCCAACGCAAAAAACTTATGCTGGTCCCAATATAACGTCCAGTGACACAGTCATCATAGAGACACCGACTCAACAGGGATTGTTCGAGCATTAATTGTTCCATCTTATGGTGCAGATCACTCCATTCTAGAATTCGTGAATCTATATATATGAATTCACATTTAGAGTTGCTGGCTTGACATGTGAGTCGTTAATTGTCACCATGCTAACTGTTTTCAGATCATTTACCAAAAATTCACTCAAATTAGCGCATGACATCTCTAGTCAACCCACATACATCATAGTGAACAATTGGTGACGTGAAGGGCAGGTTGATGAGCCTTAACAAAGCTGTAAACTGCTCTACATGTCAGAGACGACGCGTCAAATAATCTTAACATGCAGCATACAGTATAATATTGCAATGAACGAGGGTGTGCTGATTCAGCACCAGCAGAAAACATAGAGCAGCCTCATCTGTGTATATCAGTATCGGAGACTTCACTGTGACCTCTTTGCAGCCATCGATCGCCTTGCTGTGGCATTTGTTTGTGTTTTAAAACCATTTTCATATCAATGCACTTCATCTGTATTTCAGGGACAGGGCGACTGACAGGGGACAGAGCATTAACAGCTCTGCTTTAGTCCGTCACTTAAGATAGAAGGTGTGCATAAAACATATTCTGACTTAAGAGAGGTGAACTTGGATTGTTTCCATGTGAACCCAAACTAATGATTTGAAGTCAGTCCAAACAGAAGAAATCATGCGTTTAATGTGGTTAAATGTCTGATTTCTGTTGACATTTCCATGCACTTCTCTAAAATGTCTTGCAAATAGCCAAATGGCTTTATAATACCAGGGAACAAAGGGTAGAGTAAATGATGCATGTGGTTAATCTCTGACTAAATGAGCTGTGAAATCAAAACATGACATAAGGTTATGACATTCCTTTTCCAGTTGGAGACAAATTGAGGATGTTGAGTAGAAAAAGGGTCATACTTTCATGAATTAAGCAGAGATGCATTGTGTGGCTTTAGACATCCCTCTGTGTGTTGCAAAGGCAAAAATTGTGCCTCTTTTGAAGCGATAATGAAATCCCTGTCCCCACGTTTGCAATACATAATGCACGATAACAATGCAAAAAACAATAGTTAATTTCAGAAGCCAATTTACTGATAACCAACTAAGCAATTATAAGTATCTTTCCAGGATGCTGAAATATTTAAAACATTCCATTATTTGCAAGTACAAGTAGAATGACTTATGTAAATGGTTAAACAATAATTATAGTTTTGTATATATAAAACAATAGTTTTTTTTTTCCTCACTGGTGTCAGATTAAATTTTTAATGTTTTTTATGTGCATGACATCTATTGAAGGACTTTTCCTGGTGGATTTGAGACACTGAAACTTTCACTGCCAAAACAATTAAGAAAAAATATTCGATCTTCGAAGTTACAAAATTCAGCCTGTTCAGACTATTCTTTAATACATAGAAAATGTAATATACATAATGAAAGAATTAGTTCCACGCGATAAGTCTTAATTTATTCAGCAGTCAACAAGTTGTTTTAACTGTACCGTATAAGATATTTCCCCTCGAAGAGTATCAACTTGAAATAAAAATCAATTCAGAGGAATCAATTACACTGTCCATGCTTTTTGCTTGCCTTTTATTCTTCCTCAGTTTTCTTCTCTTAGCCTACATTTTATGGGATAGGTTGATTCTATATCTACATAACTAGATGCTTGGGGATACATTTTGTTTTGCTTCTCTAACACAAGTGTCCAAACCAGTTAATTGGAAGTAAAGATGATCACAGAATGTTACTACCAGTAATAACGTTGTTTTTGTGTTTAGACAAGTGTGAACCACTGATGTTCTTGCTTTTTTAAGAAAAATAAAAGTAAAATCTAATACACTTAACAATGAACAGCATTGGTAGTATTATGGCAAAAAAAAAGCACCAGGGTTGACATTTTGGAAATGGTAATGATATACAAAAAAAATGAAAGGTCATTAGGCTGCACTCAGTTCAAGACAATTAAAGCAATTTAATTTCTGCAGACTTTCGGAGGGAACAAAAGTCAACAGAACCCGTGTGGTTCTCCACCACTGAACAGACAAATGGGCTACCTGTGGAGAGACACACATTGACAGTCTGCACTGACATTTATAGTGCTGTTGTCCTGAAAGAAGGACAACTGGAGGCCACGATCAAATATCTTTCCTCTTTTCATGGGACGTAGTAGCCTCCTACATCGGCACACTTCCACTTAGACCCATCAGCACACTTCCATTTAGACCCGCCTGTTAGTCTCACTTGGTTGCTTGTTCCTCCCTCAGGAGAAACTCTCCAAAACACAAGACATTTATTTAGGGGGAATACACACATGCATGTGCATGCATGCATGCCAAATGCATACACACGCTATGTATGTCGACATGAATGAAAACATTTATTTGAGGCGATACAGAGACTTCAGATCCCTGAATCCTTCTCTGTCCAAGCGATTGCATTGCTGTTGTTTTTTTAAAAATTCTGTAATTTAAAAACAATCTGGTGAATTAATATATTATTAACGGCACATATTGGAGACATTGAAAAAAATATCAGGTAGACACTAAGTATGTTTAAACTTAGCTAGAATAACCACATTTTAGACAGGAATGTTGGTATTAGAAAGAACCAGCTAACAGTATTTAGTTCTTGTTTTGTGATTGGTGCACTGAGCAGTTAGTGCTTTGCCTCACGCTGACTGCACTGGGAGTAGACATGGGACGGTGCAGAGGTGCTACAACAACAAATGGAGAAAAAGAGTCACAACTGCGAACGGTTCAGTCTTGTTGTATCTGTTGCACAAAATGTTCAATGTCAGGAAGTCTTGAGCATGCACTGTAAATGCAGAGGAAAACCCTGCCCCTGAGTTGTATTGATCCCAGTGCCCCAGTCTGTTGTGTGTATCGTCTGCAATGGTGTGTGTGTGTGTTTGTGTGTAAAATGTGTTTATATTGTTGTACTGTACGAGTGTGTGTGTGTGTGTGTGTGCCCTCTGTATCGATCCCACACTTTGTTCCAATAATCAGTGAGGATATGGGGCCTAATACTGCTGTTCACACAGCAGAGGCAACCGCATCCGAGAATGGAGGCTTAGGAGAGTGAGGAGGAGGAAGAGGCAGACGATTCAGACCCGAGGGTGAAGGGAGGAAGGGAACATGCTGTGATACAATAAATAAATAAATATTTAATGTTATTTTTATGCACCTCTTTTTAAGATTGGAGGACAGGTCCCTAGGCAGCTTTATAAAGTGAATCTGCCCACCTTGCCTTTTTTGTGTTAGTCAGTCCTGACACAACATGGTGTGTGTTTGTGTCCAAAGAAGTGTACTGTACATTAACCTATAGAATAGGTTTGAATTGGATGTATTATATTAACCACAGAACATTTTTTCACATCAGACAGATGTAAAAATAAATGAATTCCAAATAAGTGAATAAACACATTTACAGTTAACTGTTTGTGAGAAGGCCTTAAAGCTGAATGATATGAAATTAATAAAGGGTTGTGACCCTTTTTGAAAAGGCTTTGCTTTGCAGTTACCATGTTTACAGAAACACAGCATCTGCGCATAATATTAATAACAATAACTCACAACTGAGATTCTTTACAATCATTTGTATATTCTTGGCCATAGAATATTAATTGTTAATGCTTATGTGCATCTACAGATGCTGACTGGCCTTTTGTCAATGGTGCCCACCCACGGTGTGGATTAAAGGATTTTGAGTCTTTACAGATTGATTTTCTTATTCCGCTCCTACTGTATACACACTCATGTCCATGTGTGTGTGTGAGTTGAGTGTAAAAGAGCGCCACGCAGCTCCACAGCAATAAAGAGTAACCCATAAACCCTGGGTTGGAGGTCATCATCGCTATCACGTAGAGCAGTTATTGATCACCTTCCCAGTTATCTTAATAGTTCACTTGGTAGCCAACATCAAATACTATGCAACTTGAAAATAGAGGGGGGATGGAGCACACAAAGACTGTGGAGAAACCAATGCTAGGGGAAAGAGATATGAGATGCATTTGTGTGTGTGTATGTTTGTGCGCGCGCTAGTGTGGATGAAAATGTCTCTTGCGGTTTGAGCTGCATTGTTTGATTCCACTGATTTCACAGTAAGAGCCGCCGGGGGCTTATTGCCAAGGTTCAGCCAATTGAATTAGGGATTTGCCGTTCCCTCCTCAGTCCAACCCTCCTGACCATTTCCTGTTTCCAGGGATCCCAGAGGACCTTTCCTCTCCATTCAGCTGTGGACTGTAATTGTATTTAGGATGCCTGTGCAGAGCCCAACGGAATACACCACAAACAGAGGGAGAGAGACAAAGAGACATCGAGAGGGATTCTAAGGATGACCAAAAATGACAGGGGGAAATAAAAACGAATGAAGAAAAGGAGGACATTCTTAAAGATGGATGTCCATAGAGGGTATAGGTGGTGGTGGTGGAGGGGGGGTGACTCTCCACCCATCCAAATGGAACACAAGGTCATTGTTCTCATTAGGTTTCAAAGCCTGAATAACCTGGGCTGGTTGGAGACAGTTTGGTGTACGTACTCCAGTACCCGTGCTATAAAGCAGGAATCTAATAGGCTATTATATCTAAAGACATTAGGGTGGGAGCAAATAGATTTTCCTTCACCCTCCACCCAGTTTGGAAGCAGCTGTGGTATTATATCTCATAGTAACTATTATATTTCAAGTCTATAGCATTACAAAATAGCCCTGGGAATGCCAGTAGACATTCGTATTACATGACAATCAAAACAGCTATGTTTGTATAAATAGACTGATGTAACCTCGTGCACAAATGTCTGTCTGGAAGCAAGTTTGCATAATGCCATGGTGTTAATAAGTGTGAATTAATTCATATCATGGGTACAATCATCAACATGAATTCAAATAGCAAAGTGTTCCGGCTATTAACATAACAGCAGGTGTAGCACATTCTTCTGACAAAAAGGATTCCTGTACATTGATTTATCCTTTATTAAGGATAATAACAATCAATTACCCAAAGAACCTTATTCTTAGAACCATCTTAGGTTTTTCTCTCATAACCAGCCCACTGGTGGTGTCTCTGCTTACGTCAGATGGACACAATATCATCAACAACGGTGCAATTTAATGAAATACATTCCATGATTTGTATGGTACTGTTGGATGTTCAGGGTATTTTTTGTTACATTAATTCCATTCAACACACAGCAGCACATCCACATCACGCCATCTTATGGCTAAGGTGTAATATATATATATATATATATATATATATATATATATATATATATATTATTTCATTTTTTAAACAAAAATCAGGGACTGTATATCCAAAAGCAAGTTCAAAAGAGTAAACTTCCGATAAATAAGATAGACAGACAACTGTGTGATTATTAAAGGTGACAAAGCAACTGCTATTTGAGCATCAAGAACCATGTTCACTATGCTGTTGTTGTTATAAATCAGATAATTCTGAATGCTTAGCAACGTGATGCTGCCGTCTGCTCTCGTTTGAGTGACATATCTGCCAGACAGTAAGGCTGAGTGCATTTTGATTGGACACATTGTTCAGCTCGAACTCAGAATGTCAACCTCCCTGCTACAGCTGGAGAGCAGATCCAGCTTGACAGGCGAAGAGACAGAAGTTCACACTTGGAGAAAAGATCTTTCTTTTTTTTTTTTCACTTAGTGTTTAAGTGGCTCTTCACACAATGGTGCATTGGATCCCACGTTTCTGTGCTCATTGTAAAAAATCGGTGACTTTCAAAATTTTATGATGTGAGGAAAAAAAACGAGAGCTGCTGGACTAAGGTTTCGCGTGACCCAGATGGCTCTTATTGACGGAAAGTCTTTCACCGATACTCGAGGTGTCAGAGAAGAGAGAGCGATACGAGGCAAAGGTTATAGTTTCTCACCAACTTGCAAAGTCTCTACTGCACCACGATTGCCGGTTGCACCGCTCCGCGGTTCAGTAACGTCAGAGCTGTCCTAGAAACAGATAGTGAACTATTGTTTACAGGATATGACTTTTGAGTATGACCTGTGTACAGATGCCTTGCTTATACATAGAGACCTAAAGCCCTTAGAACTAATAGAGGACAAACATGACAGAAACGTTCTTTAACAAATGATTACAGCTGTGTTCTTGTCAATGGTCCCATTTCCCTCTATGGTTTCACCCCCTGGCTCATATCCAACGGGACCATGACGCTACCTTTGGTGGTGCCCAACAGTTTTGTCTGACATGTGTTGGTCAGGGTCCGTCCTTATGTTGCGCCGCTTGGATCAAAGAGGGACGCTACTCCACCCATCTGTGTCACATTTAATTTATCGCAGGCTCGACAGGCGTAGCACGCCTTGATGGCGAGGGCGTGACACAGACACACACGGACAGACTAACAGCAGAGAGAGAGGGAGGGAGACAGATATGTGGTGTGGCAGGCGATGATACGGAGCCGATTCGTGTAAACTGACAATAAACAAAGAGAAGAAACCAGCATCAGTATAGAGCCGCAGTGACCAAAGGTAAAATCGTATGGCATTATTGCCCCCTCACTCCTCCGTCCACTGCTCTAATTCATTCCATCTCCCCTAAAGACGAGAGCCCTCATCGGTCTTGCTTTGATGACCAGGTGCTGGGCAGGTGGTGTGGAGTGACAGGAGGTAGCTCTGCATGTGATCGTGTGTGTATTTGTGTATGTGCATGTGCATGTGTGTGTGTGTGTGTGTTTTTTCATGTGATCGCATGTGTGTGTTGGTGCGATACAAGAACATTAATCCCCACAGTAATGAGAGAGGTGCCAACTGGTCTTCCATCTGGCATTGAGAAAACTTTCTTTTTCCCTTTTCCCTCCCTCCTTTCTCACCCCCTACACTTCTCATCATCTGTTCATTTGCATCTACTTCGCTATCATCCGTTGTGACATTTGTGACGTAAACACCCGGCTATCCACAAGCACTTGAGACATTCGAGCTACATGTAGACGTCCCACTGAATTCGAAATTGCAACACCGACTACATACAAATGGAGCCAACTGGCAGAATCATCTGGTTAAGAAATATGTAACTCCAATGTACTGTGTTGATGCTGTGCTAAATGATTTTAATCCCTCTGCACTAAATATACCAGACAAAATTCACGAAAAAAAGAATATCAATATAGAAACATTTTTTGAACACAACCAAACTGAGTGAAAAGTTCCTCTGGTAAGGCAAACTTCATAACCTGCTCTATAGCAAGTCCAAATACAATGGCAGAAATCTGGCAGGAAATACTAAGCAATGCTTAAGCTATACTGATTAAAAGTTTTATTTTCTTTACATTTACCAGTACGAATATGAATACAAGTTCATTGTGATTACAGACAGAATGTCAATAATTACATGTACATAAGATTAAGGAGTTATTATTTTCCGGTGCAAAGGTTTTCCAATTCAGAACACTGACTCCAAACAGCCACCTGGAGGCTGCACTAGAGCAACCCATCGCTATGCGTGCTGATGCGTCATGCATGCATGAACAATGAAATCTTCCACAAACAAACAACCAACAGGCTACAAAACAAATAAACAAACGTTGTGCGTAGTCAGTGTCGGAGGAGGCACACTGTTAACACAGTTCCAGGACTTAATGCTTAAGACCCAAATGCCAATTTAACTGGCAAAAGAAACTTCAGTTTTGGTTGCAATTTAATGCAATTTGTCACAAATATGCATCATTTCTCTGAATGTAAACAGTATATTATATCATGCAGTCGTTGATGGCTTCTTCGCCGTTGTTTGACTGGTAAGAGAGGAGTGATATGACTGACTGGTTCCCCAAACCCTTACTGCACTGTGTGCTACACATACATAATGTTACAGGAAAGTGTGCTTGAATATGTCGCTGGCCTCATGGACATGATGCAGCCCTTTGTGTTGGTCATAAACTAGCGACCACATTGTAGCTTCAGGACAGGAATCATTCACCTACCACTCGCCCTGACGCTATTTGCTTCCTGTAGCTCTCGCTCTTTCTCTCAAACACACGCGCACACACACACACACACACACACGGGCATGTGGGCAGACAGGATGCCAGACGTGCTTTCATGCAACACACATTAATTGACTTTCCAGCTTCTTCCCAGGCACTTGAGTGACAGGGGCCGCCAGGGGAGACGGGTAATGATGAGGCAGCTGGCAAATGGGCTGATGGGTAATGAGAGACCTGGCTGGCAACCTATGGTTAGACGCTGAATCAAACGGGATCTACTGTGTGCTAACCATGCTATTTACATTCAATATACTATTCTCTAAATGTGACAATGTCAATAAAGTGAAACCTGGAACATCAGCAAAAAAAAAAAATTGTCACTTGTCACATTGCTGTATCATATGAATGGTTAATCAGTACCACTCTATTCAAACAGAAATGTTTTTGTTTTTTTCTTAGTACAGCGTGTTTCTTTGCAGCATATTCTGCTAGGGTTGTGCCAATCACTTCTTATTCAAAACTAAATCCCTACAATAAGCTCTAGCACTTACAACTGTGTGAATTACTGGGAAGTGCAATTTATGTGGCAGTACTGCAAATGCAAGTCGTACTGACTGCACAGGTTTGCCTCATCTGTTCGATCCCCCCCCACAATACTTTCAATCAAATATGTTGTCTGAGGCTTTTTTAAGACTCATGATGTACTGTGCCATTATTGATTATATCCATCTATCTACCGTTTTATCCCATTTAGGGGTCGCGGGGGGCCAATCCCGGAAAGAGGCGGGGTACACCTGGACAGGTCGCCAGCCTATCGCAGGGCCTGATACAGAGATGGATAATCAGCACTCTCACACTCCTGCTTCACACCACCTCAATTTAGAGTCACCAATTAACCTGGTGTCGCCTCGCCTTCTGGGTTCGAGTCCCGGGTCGACCAACCAGGGTCTCGAACCCAGAACCTTCTTGCTGTGAGGCGACAGCGGTAACCACTACACCGCAGCCATTGACAATATAGACTCCATTTATTCAGCACTTGTTCAACATAGTCGCCGCACGTGAACAGGGGCACAACTTTTCTTCCTGAAAAGTTCAACATGGCAGACATTTTCTGTACAGAACTGGAATCTTTGTCTTTGTCTTTTATCGGGTTGAAAACTTTGATGCCTGCATAACTATGCTCCATTTATAGCATGGTTTCATGAGCAGGCACCTTATAGCACCTTATAGCAGCCACAAATAGGCATTTTCAGGGGTAGCAGAATAACCTTGCACAAAGCATTTTAAGCTTAAATCTCTCTCTCGGGTATGAGGAAGTCTAATTTAGCTGGCTGCTGCTGTACAGTAGGTGTTCAGTAACCTCCACGGGACACCGGGAAAGAGAGGAATCAAGCACATTTCCATTTGGCAGCATGTGCGCAGGGATTCGGTGCCCACATGAGCGCAGTACAAAACATATATGAGAAGATAAAAGACAAAGACATTATTAACTGCAGGTCTATGTTCTACAATTACCACAAACTGTTTGTGAGAGCGCACACCCTCAAATGATAATAATAATATTATTATTATATAATTATCAATGTTTATTAATGATGTATTCCTGAGTTTACTTCAAGCGTGACAATTGTTGGTTATTCCGGTAAATCTATACGTGTGTGTGTGTGACATAACTCAATTGTAGCACAGGAGTGAAATGACATGCTCTCTTTGATGCACACAATGATGTGAAAGGCAGGCATGGACTAAGTGCAGGTATGGGTAACTGCTCCAGAGCATGAAATATTTACAGTTTAGCCCCTCGCACTCTACTCTGGTCCTATTCAACACTGCAGCAAGCCAGTTAAACCGGCAGAACAGAACTAATATTAAACCTTTTCACTGGACTGGATTATATACTGGAGGATAGTCAGATCTTATGAGGTACCACAAGGTGCATTTCTCCAGGCTTCGGGTAGTTAAAGATATAAAGGGGTGGTGGCTGCTCCTGCCTTCGGTGCTCGGAGACAGTGGCACACTCTGTCCATTTGGGATGCCATTAGAATGATACAGTACCTTGGTTTCTGCTGAGAATAGCAGAGGCCGTATATGTTCTGTTCATTATTGGCCATTACTGATATTTAGTGTAGCCACCGTCAGTTGCTTGACCCCTGAAAGCGGCTCACTAACCTCCGACTCCAAACTAAATAAGGCCCAGTCTGCTCAGAAAACTGCTCTTTTCAAGATGCGTCTGTTCCACAGACGCTTGCGTTGCTGCTGCTCAGGGCTTCTGCCTTTCCTTCGGGAATTCTCACACAGCATTGAAAGAATGACACTTTTTGCTTTAAGGCCTACACTTTTAATTGCTTGTGTTGGACACTCTGAGCAAACTTACAGGCTTAGTTTTCAGCACTAGCGGAACATTCAACAGTGATTTGTTTCCTTGCTCATTCCTACGCCTGTGGGTGCCACTTATTAGCACTTATGCTCACAGCGTAAATAGTTTAAACAGGCTAGATATAATGAGCAAACGGCTTTGCATTTATCTATATTCATAACTACCGAGTTAAAAATAAATTATGACTCAGTCATGTTTTGACGTATTGTATTTAATTACTTGATGTCAAACAAGTTTATTCAGTTTCTTTGTTGGTGTGTGTGCCACTCAAAACAAGATATTAAGGGATAGAACATTTGTTTTAAATGGGTGTTAAATTCTCTGCTCATAGCTCAATTCAGACTATTCAAACTTGACTAACAAAATGTCCAACATCAAGAGGAAGTAGGGGACTAAAGAGCCATTGCATCCCCCACCCCTTCCCATATTCATCTTAAGTTGCAAATCCCTGGTTCAATCATTACCACCAACACGTTAGGTCAAATAAAGCAGTAAAACATAACGAGAACAATATTCAAATTTCATCAAATCAAAGAGGACATTGTGTATCGAGGGGGACCAACGTCAGCCCCTGACAAGATGTTCAAATAGGATTTAAGCCTCCGTGACTCAGTGCACCACCGGTGACCTCTCGCAACATAAGTAAGTGTGAGAATGTCATTCAGGCAGAGAGCGTTTCAAAACCTCCACTCTGTCTCCTTCACATCAGCACATTGTGCTACGGGGAAATGACTCGGGTGTGGAGTTCACAACAACGAGACACGCAGGTGCTGTGTTTGACACAGGAAGCATTGTTGAGCACGAAGGATGTTTAGCATTAGAGCAAGTTTGGCTCCGTTTACAGACCGGCAATTGTTCTGCCAAAAAGCATATTTGCTGCTACAAACAAGATGCCACCTACTCATTCTGAGGTTGTGGCTGGTGAAATGTTAATTGCCACAAATTTGACGCGATTTGAACTGAAATCCACTATAGCTACAAAGTGGTGCCGCCGAACGAGAGTAAAATGTTTAAAATTGTATAAAAAGCATAGCTCCTGATAACATAATTCGTCTGTGTATGCAAGCTGCTGGTGATGTCATTTAGCTCCCAGTCATTGTAATATACAGCTGAATGCTCAAATGGAGGAAATCACCCGTGTGCCTCCCTCATGTTCAGCTGAGTGTCTGGAGCCCTGTGCAGCAGCATGTTGCCTGGGAAATTCATGATTTCCGCAGACAGCAACGCAGGCAAACGCAGGTCATTGATTTGATCTGACATCACATTGTATGACAAACCACCTGAGGGGAAATGGGGGAATGATGACGACAGGGATGGAGCTTTTAGAGTGAATAAACAATTAGGTAAGGTTCTCTGCATTGCAAAATGTGGTAAACAAACATTAAAAAAAAAACTAAACCGTACAAATTACAAAAAGGTCGGAATCAAATGAGGTGCAGGGATGGGAAAGTCAAGTTTCACTTGAGGACTGTATAACTAATGCGGGGGGAAGATGTTTTGACCAAGGCAGGGACAAATGGATGTTTTCAAGGGAAGTGGAACCAAGTCAGATAACATGCTCCTTTCACAGAAGAGGAAATTATGTGCTTACCTGTTGATGAGACAGCAGTGGTCAGGGAGCCAGGCCGGCAGGGAGGGGAAATGAAAGACAAAATGAAAAGAAAATGGTATGAATTATTGTTCACACAAAAAGTGTGATGAAATTGTATGTTTTACAAAACTGAAAGGCCATTACAACAGAGCAACCTTGGTTCTGATCATTCTGCCGCTGTAGCTGCGCCCCTTTTAAAGAGGACAATGTATCTGCGGTCACAAACAGCAATTCTGAGTTCGAAATGTGCGTTTGTGAGCGATTGTCTGCGCGTTTCTCGGCTCCGCAATGAATTAGTCACCAAGGTAACAGCAGATATACCTACAGCAGTATGCTGCACTTGTCTCTTTAGGAAACCTGTGTGTGTGTGTGTGTGTGTAGAACAAATACATACAAAAAAACTAAGGTACCAGCAGATATACCTACAGCATGCTGCACTTAGTGAGGGACCTGGCTCTTTAGGAAACCTGTGTGTGTGTGTGTGTGTGTGTGTGTAGAAGAAGAAATACATACAAAAAACACTATACAGCATATTTATCCAAGCCATTACTCATTTAAGCGACATTAAGGACTGGAGCCCATTGAGGAGACAGATAGAAGAATAACACCAAGGGGTAAAGGGTTAAATGGTGGGGCACCAAAACTGCAGTGACACGACCCGTGATTGGTTGCTCTAACTGACTGGAGGGTGTCATAAACTGGCAACAGTTGCTGTATTTAAGTCCATTAGTTTTTGGGGAATAATACATCTTAAATGAATTATGTTGTGTAAATGACTGGCTGATCTCCCCCGGATTCAAGAGGAGAGGGAGGATAATCCACTCCGCCTCTCCCTTTCTTAACTCTCTCTCCCTTTGTTTACACTAAGCTGTGCCCCCAGAGGACGGATAAGAGGGTTTAGTGAGGGGCTGCTGTGTGTGATGTCACATACACACACACGGGGCGCCGTGCACGCGTGGATACACACATTCTTCGAAGGGAACGAGTGATAATGTCAGTATAATTAAAGAATACGGAGTTATGCAAAGGTGGTTTCGCTGGCGGTTTCACCAAAGATGCAGCCAATTAACAAGCAAATAGCTATGTGGATCTTCTCGATGAAAGAAATTCCTGAAAACAAACAATTCTGGCCCGCACCTAAAGGACTGCCATCAACGACCTCCATGGCTTTGCACCTCAACTCTATTTCCTCTGGTGGGAAATAGCCCCACCGAAGAGGTGATGTCGTTCCCCTTGTGTCTCACAAGGCTATTGAAAGGCCAAGTGGTCGGACCCGATTTTCCAATTCCGTGAAAGGATCACAACGCTCCTGGTCGCGGGAGGATCACACTGTGTAGCTCTTACACCAGCATGACGCGCCACCAAGTTGGACGGCGGTGCGTTCTGTGCGGGTGTGTTTGTGAAGGAGTGTGCAGCATATGCACGTGTCAGTCAATGCACCGGCAGTCATGATGAGCCGACAGGAAAGAGGACTGACCGGTTGTGAACAAGGCTTGACGGATCGAACGAGGCTGGAAATGACTTTGAGACAACCGACCCCAACAGGACACGAGATGTTGGCATGTCTGACTCTACGCGTCTGCTTCCTCGGTGGGGAAGGGGAGCTGGCACACATTGGAGAAAGAAAAAAAAAACTATTTTTAGTAGCTGTCGAAGCCTGTCAATCAATTTTTGTATTTATAAAAAGCAGTAGGTTGCACATAATTATGCTTTTTCCTCGGACCAAAGTCTCCTGATAAAAGCCAGAGAAAATGAGCACTGGGGCCATTTTCTGTTTAAATTAAGTTCTGATTGGTTTGCCCTTTTTTTCTGTGAGATAAATTTAATCAGTGAGCAAGATAACTGATACGCGTCTAAGGAAAGTGTGTTTCAAGAAACTAAGGCAACAAACTATTATTTTGACACTGGTTAACTTTTGACTACTAAATTCATTGTTTATCTAATAGAATATTTATTAGAACATAATTTGTAAAATAAATAGGTTAGCAAAATGTGGAAAATAGTCAAGAATGGATTTATTAGTTGACTGACCTGTTCAGCACTAGAAGCGTTTGCATTTGTGTTTACTCCCACTGGGTCACATGGTAGATTTTGTGCCGCAAGTTGGAAATTTATAATTGTCCGAAATTATCTGAAACTGCTCTCAAATTGCCGCGGTGCCTGCAACTCATTAATAATGGAAGCTGTTGGTGCTAATGTTTCGAAATAGGGTACTAAAACAAAGTGGAAAATATGACGTTCATTAAATAATGACTCCCATATTGATGTTTGGAGACATCTGTTGTGTTTGCTCATCAGGCTAAAAGTGGAAGTTTGATATTGAGTGTAATCAATAGCTTTCTAATTAGAAATCAACCAAGGGACAGCTGTTAGTCACTTAAAAGGCAAATACAGTATAATCACCAGATGCTTTACTGTGTGTGTGTGTGTGTGTGTGTGTGTGTGTGAGTGTGTGTGTGTGTGTGTGAGTGTGTGTATATGCGTGCGTGCATGTGTGTGTGTGTGTGTGTGTGTGTGTGTCAGTGTGTGTGTGTGCCTGCGTGCGTGCGTGGGTGTGTGCATTGTAGGTAATGCAATTTTTCTGTGCTGTTTGTTGGTTTTGCCAAAGTCTAAACTACAGGTTTACCTTATTATTGGTCATAAACAGGCGGCTCAGTCCGGAGGTAAACACTGTCCTCAGGTACATTGTTTTGGAGGTTTTGTTGTTTAGCAGGTGGGGAAATAAAAATGACGAAAGTGAGGTAAATATTGGCACAGATTGTTTTCTGCTCACTTGTGCAGTTTGTTCAGCGCAGTCAGTTATGCAGCTGCCACAAACTCATGAGCGAGAGAGAAACCAACTTTCATAATTGCATGTGCTTTTCACTGATGTGAGTCACTGCCACGTGAGGGATTACAATCATACACAACGATACACCTTAAAACATGTTGCCACCCAAGACTGAAGGGGTCAAATTCATACAGGGTGTCATTTGAGGTTTCAAGGAACAAAAGCATTAACTGTGTGTGAAGTGTATAATTGACTACAGATGCAAATGTAATAGTCATTTTGATTCATTTTTTTGTCTTCTTTTGCTAGAAGTACAGGACAATAATTTAGAACACAGCAGAGTATTTGTTGACATTGTTCCGGCCAACAAACACACAGACACACAATAATATACCAGATTGCCCATTGCCATTTCTAGGCATTTGAAAAAGTGTTACACAGAGGCAGGCTAATGACAGCAAATGAAATAAAATCAAATTAAAATCAACACATCCAGATGCCGCTGCTCAACTAAATGAGACCCAAAATAGCATGTTTGTTTTAGAAAACATTCCTCCAAGCACACACAGTGATAAATCATCATCACCTAATTATCATATTGTTTGTTTGTTTCCAGTTAATGTGAAATGTGAAAGGCAGTGATGTTGGGTGACATGACCATAAAAATAATCTCGTTCCGTGATAACGGCAGCTTTAATCTACCTATAACTGTTTGACAATCAGCCAGCAATAATAAATAATACCGTGGCAGGGCTTTGTGTCTATGAAAACCACAGCTGGAGAGGACGGAGCTGTACGTTGCTGCATATTATACACACAAATCAACCATCGACCAGTCATCTGTCTTTACATAACAAGTCGTCATGACAGCGTCCGCTTGCTATGATGAAGACCGATTTGTACGTCTGAATAAAATGCTACCTCATCGTGTGGGATGCAGTGTCGGGTTGCAGTGCGTACCAACAAAGATTAAATGAGCCCATTTTCATTCTTGGACTTGAATTGGGTGTGCAGATGGTCTGTCTGTTGGATTTCTCATCCATACTTGCAGCGACATTCAGGAGAAGAAGAAAAAAACAACAACTTGCCAATATCCGAGCCGAGCTGAAGAGGATCAATCAAATTAAAGATTTGTTGTTCTACATTTAGAATGTGGTGAGTCAAGCGGTGCATCGTATATTCCAGTTTTCCCAAAAAGTGAAGTTGGTACAGAGCACTCAGTTTTTGCAAAATTTTAACTGACAAATAAACACAATGGTATTTTTTTATTATTTGAAATCTCAAATATACTTATAAAATTTTAACGGCCCCGTCTTTTTGTTCAGGCTGCCGGCTGTATCCATTGATTCAACTCAGTTAACTACTCCTAATGGTTAACGGCTTGAATGAGTCCATTAATCCTCTGATTCATGTCCTTCTGTCGAGCAGCATCAAATCCAGGATCATTACCTTCCATTACAGCCAATGCTGACATTAGTGGCTGGTGTACAGCAGCTATCTAATCACATTAAGAATGCATGTAGTTACAATCCTAGAAGACAAGAGATCTAATGGAGGTGTGGGAAAAAGCGATTTGCAGTGACGAAGAATGTCGGCTGGAACTCTCTAAGTCATATGATGGAAAACAAAGAGTACGTGACATTTGTAAACATACTAAGGGATAATCATTTCCATCTATGCGATGCTGCTCGTCTTCCTACAAAGTATTGTGTACACATCGTGGTGACATTTTTGCAACAGGTTCGGTGAGAAGTTAGTGCTCTGTAGTTTGTTCCATGTTTGTGAGAATAACTGCAAAAAAATCTACTTAGTGAGCCACCAAGTTACACCACACCGCTTACTGAGTGGTCATTATTGATCTATATTTGTGGAATTGTTTTTACTCTAGCTCTGTGACTTATTGTCCACAAGACTTGTTCTTCTTTTATTCTGAGCTCATGTTTCAAGTATCTGTTACTCTGTCTTTGCTTCACTAAATATTAGATAGAATATGAGAGGAACACAAAGTAGCATTAATCTAAGATATTTATCTTGTCCAACTTTCCCTGTCCAAGTCCCTGGAGCAACGGTTGATGCTGATTTATCAGTAGTAATGCATTGCATGCACACGAGAATGTTAAATGAGCACACGGGCCTACCTGTCGGTAGGAGGTTATACTGCGAGGTCGACGTTTCCGCTCCATGACCTGTATTTATCTCAGCAGGTACATGGCACACTTCTTCTTCTGAACATGCAGCACACACACGTACCAACCCATTTCTTTTATTTCTTGCACCACACAAAAGCCAATCAGAATAAACGCGGCATGTGATTCAAGGTTTGATATAAATCTGAGTTTCCTTCGTGTTACGGAGCTGAAAGGTTGTAATTAGCGTGTGTTTCTTTCATTGTAAATTGAAAGTGTTGGCAAGATTACATATTTGGACACAGCATGGACCCCTATCAAATTTGAGAACAATCTTTGTTTGTGTTAATGTGCACAGAGCAGGTACATTCTCACTTCAGTCTTACCGGCATGGATGGATTAAAGTTAAAGTTCTAAACAGCAGTGAAAGGCCAAAGTTTAGTGTAGCACGGAAACACAGATCTTTTCTCCCCAATACCTTGGGGAAAAATGATTTGTGTGTTTGATTATGGAAGATTTACTCTGGAAGTTCAATCCAACATTCTGGAGTGAGGGACGGCGTGGGTTTGGAGGCCTGATCGGATGTTTTGTACACAAACTGCGAAGCACGAGCATGGACAGAAAGTGATGGTGGGAGGAGAGAAGTAGTATGATTCACTTTATCGGCTCTCATTTTCATTACCTCCTGTATCATCAGGCTCAAAAGGGCAGCGGAGTTATTCATGATTTGCAAGAAGTTGTGCCATCTATTGTAAAAATACAATAAAAATTACAATAATAATTTTAAATGTATCGTTGTCCGACTCCTTCCACTGCCTCCGAACACAACAAGCACATGACCATACAAGAAAGTAACTGAAAGGCCCCGTGTCTACATCATGAATAACAGCCCCCTAATTTTTTGCCTTTTGCACGTGTGGGTGACAGACACGGAACGAGTGCTGTATTGTGCTGTGCAGCCTCCCAGGCCTGTGGTGATGTTGACGTGGCAATGGTTTATGAGATTGTGTAAGGCTATGTTGCGGCTTCTGGAGAGTGACTCAGCAAGGGCTTAATGAACGAACAAAGAAGCAACCAAAGCACATCTCCATGACCTGCATTCACCTCTCTTTTCGTGTAGATTGTGTACGAATTGTTCAGTGTGAACGACATAAAGGGCCGAAAAAAGGGAGCAGGAGGATGGGGCAGCCGTGCCTGCAGACCAATCAGTTTCCATTTCCTCACCCTCACTCTTGTCTTTTAGTACCACTTCTTCCAACAAGATTCTCTTTGGTGTTGTGCTTTCACCCATTTCTTCCCCCTGTTTCACACTAACCATGGAGCTTTTTCCCCCTCAATTTTCTGCATCCAAACCCCCTCTGGCCCTCAACCCCTACCTCAGACAAGACAAGCATCTCAGTGCATTGTCCGTTCAATATTTCACTGTTGGTGGGAGGATGTTTTATTTACTGTGCCTGGGACACCTGCAGTGACTCGCACACAACAGAGACGCACAGCACAATACAGTAGCTGGAGAGCGGAGGTCAAGGGGTCACAGCTGGGAGATCCAAAATAAGACAGACAACCACTGTGGTGTCAGGGGTGGTGTGTGTGTGTGTGTGTGTGTGTGTGTGTGTGTGTGTGTGTGTGTGTGTGTGTGTGTGTCACAGTATCCAGAGGTCAAAGCGAAACAACACCACAATTAGCCCAACTGGGAAGGCTGTGCCGATTTCATGGGAAAAAGGGATACGATATAAACACTGTGTGTGTGTGTGTGTGTGTGTGTGTGTGTGTGTGTGTGTGTGTGTGTGTGTGTGTGTGTGTGTGTGTGTGTGTGTGTGAGAGAGAGCTGAATGTTCCAATAGTATCAATTCACACTGTTATTCTCCCATATCCCGCTCATCAGCTGCAGCATCTGGGAGTTGGTAATTATCAGCGGTGTGTTTAGGGTCAGGCGGACACAGACATTGCCAGTAATTGGAAGCATTTACAGTAAATGGCAACTTTCGGACAACGGAGGGTGACTTTATCTTACTCTGTGAAAGCACCACGTCTGTTGCCATAGTTACAGAAGCACAAAGAGTGGCTGATTCGCACTTTGCAGAGAACGACATTTATCAAGACAAAGAAAAGAAAGCAACCAATCAAATGTGACTGGTCAAATTTCCATTCTGTGTATTGGGCGTGAAGTAGCATTTGGAGGGTTGCGGGGCTGGAGGAGAGGAAACCTTTGTAACAGACTCAACAGATTACTTTGAAAAGGTAGAGAGGACGGGAAGCAGATAGAGGGAGGGAAACATACAGCAGGAGAGACAGATAAAGAATGAATGACCCCCATCTCCTTGAGGATTATCTTCTGTACGAGTGGCCTTTCATTCAGACACTCCATAATGATTATGTTGCTTTCAGAGTGTGTAAGTGTGTTAGGGTGTTAATTCCCAAAGTTAAAGGTTAAAGTTAAAAGAGTAAAGCCACCGCTGGTGGTATGTTATCAGAACATGCTTTCACTCAAACTTACTGGACTAGTTTTTTTGTTGTAGTTGTTGTTGTTGTTTTACTAAAGGTGCTTTAACAAGAAGAAAATCTGAATTAATAATGTTTTCTGACTTTAAAAATGTGTCTGAATTAGTAATTTATAGGAACATGGAGTAAAACATAGCCTATATTTTTTTTTTGCCACATATGGTGATACATCTCATATTGTTTCAAACTTAAACTGACAGGCTTTGGAAAATAGAACACCATTTTGAGACAAAACTATGAGTCTATTCTACGGTAGTGTGTGTTACCAATGTTACACTTTTGGTTTTCAGGCACATGCCTATTAAATAACTTGCCAACCGGTTGCACTGTCTGTTTAATTATGTTCACGCTATAGACATGAAACCTATTTGGTAAACTTTTTTGTATCAGTGCTTGTGCCACGTTCATCAAATAGACAATGTCATACTTGTAAAATACTAGTTTTTAACAGTTAGTCTGATGCTGCAGGTATGAAGTGAAAGTGTGTGCTACGTGCAGCAGCAGAGCAGAGTCACATCACAGAGTCTTATCACGTGACGAGAGGTGAGTTGACCGAACAAGAATAATGAGTCAAAGGACGTTAAAGATGTTGTGGATATTTCGGAGGTCCATCGGGATCGCGGACAAATGGGTCAATGTGTTCGAGGGAGCGAGTGACGGCGGTGGAGGGTTCCACGATGAAACAACGCTGCAAAACACTATGTCAGAGATCTGTAATGTCATTATAAGAAAGGGACCGCCACAGTCAAGTAATTGATGGGTAACACTGCACACAACTTTGAGTGCACAGCACGACCGAAGCCGTGCAAAGCAAAATCTAACATCAAAGATTTCAATACGTTTTCCACAGAAACTGAGCCGACACTCGTCTTTTCCTGTAGGTAAAATGTCCGGTGTAATCTGTAGCACCGGTGTTGTCAAGGCTTTATTGAACAATGGGGAAATTCCCACACCGTGGCATCCCTAGTCTATACTGCTGCTCACGGTGATCTTCTATCAACTGTTGCTGTTGTGAGGCCCTCCTAACTCTCCATTGGACACAAAAGGGCACTGTGAAATTATGAAATATCAAAGCCTTATCATGAGTCAATCAGGGCAAGACCCTTCAGATAGGACACGGCAGGTCACCTAGCCCACGCAGGGAGAAGACATCAATTACTGTTTGGAGCCCAACAAGAAAAACGCTTTTCACGGTCACGTCTGAGTATCTAGGTCTTTGTTCTCTTCCCCTGCCCAAAAACACTCTGCCAACTAATTACGGAGCCTATTGAGCTGAACGAGAGGGGAGAACAAAAAAAACTGTCTCGTCTGGCTAAAGACATTCATAAGCCACCAACGCGCAACGCAACGGCAATAATATGTGGGCCATAATTACACAGCAAGTATAAAGTTCAGTGCTGATTACAAAAGTTTGTCGAGTGCAGTGTATTTCAGGTGGACCCACAATGCTTTTCGCATTTGCGTCAGTCACTAAAGTGGTGAATTAATCAAAAAGTCCACTCATGCATGTTTGCACTTTGTGATGATCTAGTGCAAGATGACTTGCAGTTTGTCTTCCTCCTGCTGGATCAGTATGTCACACAATCGTTCTTCTTATTAATACCACCGGACCTTTAACTCTAGGTAACTTGTTCAAATTGGGATTTGTACAGTGGATTTCTGCTTTGGACAGTAGCCAGGCTTGTGGCATTGAGTCAGCCATGAAGCCACAACGCTACTGCTTGTTCACGCTCTGAGCCTAAAAGACAAAGTAGGAGCTTCGGTGTACAAACTTATTTCTTCTCCTTCCATTATCCCCACGGTGGTGTTGCCAACTTCCTCAGGAGCTCTGAGGAAATGTACTGCAGCGTCTTTACGAGAGTGTAATATTGAGTTCGTACATTGGCATCGCATGGCATAACTGTCATGACGACTATATGCAGATTATAATGACACCTATCAGTAGTGTATGGCTAAGCATTCTCTCCTTCTTTCACATCCTTTACAGAGCGCCAAACTCCAAACGTGCAACAGGACGGAAAGCTGCTGATGAGATCAAAGTGGAGAGCGGTTTCCTCCCAGCTTGATTTCATTCACGAAACCGAACAGCTCATGAGTGATGTGATTTCAAAGAGCTGGCCACGTGTCACAAATTAGCCAGGAACATGCCTCAAATTAGCCTTTGTTCAGCTCTGAACCACACGGACTCGGAGTAATTGGGAGACTAGGATGCAGGATGAGAGAAGTGATGAGTGTCAGGCTCAAACTGTGCATGTGAGACAGACACGAGAGATAGAGAGAGAGAATTCACATTCTTGGTCTCTCTTGGTCTTATTAACCAGGTGAACTGTCATTCACAGTTTCAAAGACACAAGTGCACTCACTCTTTAAGAGATGAAGAAGACAATGCGGTGCAATGGGTAATAATTAAGCTTCCTGACAATGCAGACATAGAGAGCAGGAGCCGTATACTTTAGTTTATAGAACAAATTAAAAATGGGGATGTGAGGAAACAATGGAAAAGAGAAGAGTACCTAAGAGAAAATAAATAAACATGCTTGAACATCACTGCAGGACACTGCAGATAGGACGGCGTGACAGCTGTGCATTTTGTACACCCACCATCTACACTAACCACCTCCTGGCAGAAAACAATCTACATATGAAAAGAACAACTGCAAGACATACATCCTTTTAAAAATAATCTTACAATGTGGTTAAATCTAGTCAAACATTCTTGTTAATGCGGTTTGCCTGATTGCACTTTTATATCAACAATGCTAAGGCAACGTCTGTGCTTCTTGTCTTGTCTCTTATTACCATTGTAACTTTGTTGTGCAGAAAAATGCTTTCAAATCAGCATTGAGCGTAATATGTGATATTAATAATTAATATTATTATTAATGTAATATTGGCATCGCATCGCATAACTGTCATGACGACTATATGCGGATTATAATGACACCTATCAGTAGTGTATGGCTTCTTTCACATCCTTTACAGAGCGCCAAACTCCAAACGTGCAACGGGACGGAAAGCTGCTGATGAGATCAAAGTGGAGAGCGGTTTCCTCCCAGCTTGATTTCATTCACGACACCGAACAGCTCATGAGCGATGTGATTTCAAAGATTCCAAAAAATCAGACAATATGCACATACTGCAAGCAGGATGCCAAGGATACAGCAACAACGGTGTCAGTAGTATTGAGGGCTGAGGGTGCATGGGGCTGTCTACTGAAATGTACAAGTTGATGCGATCCTGTATTATACATCAAGACTGCTTTGCTGCATCAATGCGTGCCTGTGACGATACATGTTTGTCTCGGCAATTGTCTTATATCACACCAGAAAGAGAGGAGACGCGGCACAACGGGCCGACCTTTCTGAACTCTAGTCTGCAGCCACCCTTAAAGAACGAGGCAAACCCGACGCCAAGCCGTACAGAAAATACACAAATAATATCTACTGCAACCTTTTTTTGGACGGCACAACACCACTGGAACAAAAACTGAGAGTAAGCCAGATCTTACACCTCCGGCTGGACAACGTGGCTACACAAAGGGCCAAACGACAGGGAACAATCACATCAAACAGGCTTTTGAATCGCGCTGTTACTCTGACAGGGCTTTTATCAAAACAACAACAATACCCAAAATGGAAAGAAGACCAACAGGGAAAATGGATCACAACATGAGATGAGGCTATTTTGTCATCCTGCGTAGCAAAGGGAGTAATGGTTGACTGTTGCCATCCACAGTATCCCACTGTAGGAAACATTGCATGATAGATGTGTTACAAGTTTTACGGTTTTCTGCTGTAATGGATATCAGAGGCAATTCATAGTTGTGGGTTAAACACAAAATTCCTGGTATACTGTTGTCCTTTAATATATTTTTCTTTTTTTTTTATCACTGACACTTCACAAACCCCCAAGTGTAACCATTGGGGCCAAACATTTTTGAGAATTAAATATACAAATGATCAACGGCGTATAAGAGATATTAAGGAAGCCTTATACAGTACATTCAATTTAAAGAGGTCTTCCTAAAGAAACAATCTCAAACATTGTCTACCTGAACAACATCAATAGTGTGCGTACCTCAAAAAAAAATTGCCACTCTCTTCTAATTCAACTATATATACAAAACAGAAATCAATGTTCAAAATAGACATGGTGAGGAATTATATACAGGAGAATCATTTGTATTATTGATCTGTCAGAGAACTACACCGTCAGGGCTCTGCAAAGATGTTTTTTTTTTTGTAGAACCATCCCACATCACATAGCATGTTTTTGTGTCACTTAAAT